>NC_047132.1:23642974-23850474 GCF_009829125.3 Periophthalmus magnuspinnatus
TGATGCATTATTCAAATCCCCCAATTATAATCAGTTACTCAGACACTGGACATGGTCAAAAGCACATGTTTATAAATGAGATTTACAAACGTGTAAAGATTACCTTATTTGAACAAGATGGGTTTACAGTGTAAAACATCTTTGGGGCAGTTTCACAAGATATAATTTATAAAACTTATATTTTTTTGACCCCTTGCACACATTTTGAGGCTTATTTTTAAAAATTTAATATTTAAACATCAGTTGAAACATTTAGCAGCTTGGACAGAGACTGACAAAAATAACCAAACACAAAACAACACTATAATACAAAGTGTCTTGATACTTGACGCGCTGTACTACTGTCACTCATAAAAAATTACATAAAAATACAAAGCTGCCTTAAAGTCTTTACATCTAAAGGCTTCATTAGCTTCATGCCTTGTACAGGTGTGTTTGGACCTGGCCAATGCACATTATACCTACTTTATATTCTGTCATTTAAAATGAGATTGCGCATCTGCCCATTTTGACTTTCCAATTAAAATATCCTTCTAACTACTCTGGGGGTTCTGAATGCTAGTACTCCCTCTGGCTCCTTATGAATAGTGATGAGACTGGCCCACAGGTGAACTCTGCAGTGTTACTTTTGTAATAATATTCATTCATACTTGAGTGATGTACTTCTTCACAACTTTCAAGGCTGAAGACTTTTTCTTTGCGTGGAACATGTTAAAATGTTGTGTACTTTATGGCTTAATACAGCAATATAAAAGAAATATGTAGGTGGATTCTGTCAAACCCACGTATATGAAAATATGATGTGCAAACTATGACTGATTTGGTACATGTTTTTCAGTTATGTTCAACTGTCCTTAAAAGGCTGGTCACAACTTGCTTGAGGTGAGAGAAGAGGACATAGGGGTACAGGTCCTTATACAACACACATTTTCATCATTTTGTGCTTCCCAGTGCTGTAGTGTGTAGAGGCGTTACACACATGTGGTCGGCCTTGAGGTCGTCTCCCAGCCACCACCATCGAATGTATCTATCCTCTGTCCCCTCTTCATGCTACAGCTGTCCTCTCTAGTAAAGCCTTTGGGCCGCAAAATCTTAAACTGGAAACAATGAGTGCTGACCTGAACCAAGGCTCTCACTCAGACCTCCTTGTCAAAGCCTGATCTTGTCAGATCTCAGAAGCTAAGCAGGGTTGGGCCTCGTTAGTACTTAGAGGAAGACCACTGTGAATACCAGGTGGCACAGTGCGGTGCCAGTGGCAAAATTGTCTTTGTGTCCTTAGGCAAGGCACTTCACCCACATTGCCTAGTATGAAGGTGGAATGTGCATGAAAATTGGTGGTGGTCAGAGTGGCTGACCACACAGATTCCATCAGTCTAACACACGGCAGCTGTGGATACAAGCTAACCACCCCCGAGTGTGGAGTGAATGAATAATGCACAACATTGCAAAACAACTTTGAGCATCTGGGAAAGAGCTATAGACTAATGCATTATTATTATTATAAATGTCAATGCTCAGAAAAGGCACTTTAAGTAAAAGGGAAATTATCATTCTATTCAAGTATTCATTACCTGTGAGAAAAGGCTGCATTTCATTTTCAACCCAATTCATTATTGGGTTTTTTATTATGTGTTTGTTTACTCTTTGTCCAATGATAACTTTGGCTGACTTAGCCTATAAGTGCATCTTTTTGAATGTTGGCAAGTTCAAGACCAACCAGCAAGCTGTTTTTTTGCCAAATCTGAACCCTCTTGGCATACGAGATAAAGCATGTGGTGCACAGGAGAACAGATGCTGCTGCTCTGTTGTATTAGAAGAAGAATCTGCTATCTGGAATCCACCTGCTCTGTCTCTTTGTGTGGTGGGCGTCTGAAGAGAGCAGCAGGTGAGAAGCAGGTCACTCACAATGTGAAGGCTTTTCGCATCCCCTGTAATCAACAAAAACCTCAGAATGGTCCCTGAGGTCGAGGAGTGACCAGAGGTAAGACTCTCTGCTGGAACACCACATGCACACACCTGTCTTTGTCACTACAACACAGTTTAGTTCACCTTTACACTTTAGGGTCAGATTGTCCTACTTGTGGAAACTATGTGTGCATTCACCGCCATTACAAACTATTTGAGTGTCACAAAACATACAGATGATGAAATGATTTGTTTATTTATGATATATTATTGAATGCATTTATTTACTTAAAATTGCAGGAAGAAGCGCTGTGTTTTAAAAAAAAATAACGCTTCCATCTATCTGTCCATCTGGCATCATCAACACATGCAAATGTAGAAACAAATTAAACCAAAAGAGCACATTTTTCTGACAGTACATCCACGATTTAACAAAATTATGGTATTGTTACATATTTGCATTTGTCGAATCAAACTACTGTGCAAATTGGACACGCTTTAACCCTTGTTGAGCTATGGTTGCTACGTAATAGTCATACCATTACGTCTACATCACATCTGTTGTTGCCAAATTTGTTTACAGAGAAAAAAAAATACTTGGAAGATTAACAGCAAAAGTTTAAATTGAACTATGTTGTTTATGTGTCTGTGCACTTCAAGTACAGTACATCAGCTCGGTTTAAGTGAAGAAAGGCATCATTTTGTTTGTGTTTATGCTGGATTGGGAAAAAATGACATTGATGTGTGGCACCTCCTTGTAAACATAACACTGGAACAACCATACTCAAAGGTGCCAAGGTACTTTTTGAGGTATTTATACATTTAAAGGGCAGGAATTCACTTCATAAATTTAACTTGAAATAACCACGATGATCCTAAATGTTTAATGTGAAACAGAGCTGAATATAACAGTTGGTACTTCTCTAATAATTTTTATAGGTGAAAGAAACAGCTTCCATAAAAGGGATTGTGGGAGACTTTTACGACCCTCCCCCTGGTTTATGTCATGTAGTAAAAATATCAAATTATAACCCATACATGAGCCGCTATGTTGCCCTCCTGTTTATTTTCATGTGATACAGACAACATTCATGAAGCTGTTATTTGTCTTATCCCCAGCTACTCCCAAGGTCATACCCGTAGAGGAAAAGATGTGTTTTGTATGTGTTCAGGAGTAAAGCTCAGTAGTAAATCCCACAACCAATAATCAAAATAAGAAAAAAATGTATTTCCAACTAAGGACTGGATATGTCTGTAGAGTCAACAGATGTTTGAAGATTGATAACCCCATGATAACCCCATAAAGATGCACTATGTACCTTTCCTTGCGTGTTTCCATGGAGATACTGAAGCTTTTCCTTAGGTGTTCCACTACATGATATTAAAGGTCCCATATTACTCTATTTTCAACTTTATGCTATACCGTTGTTTCCTCATCAAAAACACATCTGGAATTGTGTTTTATTTCAGTGACATGTTCAACGCACAAACCCAGCAAATTTAGAAAACACTCCGTTCCACCTTGTGATGTCATGTGGTAATACAGGAAGTGCTCTACTGTGTTTTTAAACTCCACACAACTTCACTAGAATCATTTGGATCATTTCAGCCCTGGAATTGCCGATCTCAAATGAACAAAAAGTAAAAGGTAAGTTGTTAACTGTAAAACTACCACTACCACATCATAAGTTGGAACTGAGCATTTTGAGCTTTGAATATGTAGAAACAAAACACAACTCTGGGTTTGCTTTTGAGAAGATGACAACATTCTAACATGGCTAAAAGCTCACAGTAGTCTCTTTTGCATACAATAGGACTGTTAAATGTACATCTTTTACTTAATTACATGTGTTATTGTTGCTTATCAAACATTCATTGTTACACTATGAATCTAGCAAAGTTACGCTATACCAGGGAACACTCCAGGCAAAGCAATAACATCACCATGGAGACAAGTATAGGTGGCAGACCTTCAAAAAAGCATGTGTCTTCTTCTTTTGGTGATGAACTCAAAAGTTGCATTGTTATGAAACTTGGGCACATAATTTTGCTTCGACTTCATTCTGTGAAATCCACAGGGTAGACGCAGGGTTCCGCCAGTTCTTTTTGCAGATAATTAGCAAAAGAAGTTTAGTGCAGAGCTGGAGGTTTGACTTGGCACAGCGAGGAGCCGGGCGGACCAAAGTAGACCCCTCACAGTTCTTCTGACAGAGGGAGCTTTGGAAGACAATGGCCCCGAGCAGCAGAGTGGTGAAGAGCTTTGAACAGATCTACGCTGATCCAAGTCCAAACCCACAACTTCCACAAATAGCTGCACAATCACAGTAGCTACATATAGTTTATTTGACGCATTCAGCCAACACAGAGAAAACAGTCCACCTCAGCAAAAGAGTTATATTTATTCTTGATTACATTTTCTGAGCTGTTGCTGTAAATGTTGTGGATGGAATATGAGCTTTATGATACGTTTTCCTCTTTAGACTTAGGTTAAAGTATCGATCCATACAGTTATTGATATCTGATCCATCCCTTAATGCCGTTGTGCCTGTCAGGAGCAGTGGGCTCAAGAACCCGACTCCAAATCTTGAACCCGATTAAGCACCAGCTGGAAGATTTCTGTGATTTTTTTTGAATAATGCATGCAGAGCAGTTAGAATATTGGTACAACTTTATAATAACGACTAATCACAAATAGTGCTTCATATAATAACTCAACAAAAAACAAATATA
The DNA here is from genome assembly GCF_009829125.3 of Periophthalmus magnuspinnatus. NCBI lineage: Eukaryota > Metazoa > Chordata > Actinopteri > Gobiiformes > Gobiidae > Periophthalmus > Periophthalmus magnuspinnatus. The sequence goes on from NC_047132.1 coordinate 23,647,610, forward strand.
CAAACAATAGAAAAGAACAATAAAACATAAAATAAAACCTGTCTAGCTAGTGTTAAATGCCAGGGAGAAGAAGTAGGTTTTCAGTCAGATCTGACAGGCAGAAGGTGGCTGTTCCATAGTCTGGGCGCTACCACGGAAAAGGCTCTGAAGCAGAAGCTGGTCAGCTGACTACAGGGCTCTGGGTGGAGTACAGGGCTGCAGTAACTCCCTCAAATAAAGAGGACCCATAGAGTGCAGACATTTAAACACAATACTTAAGAATGATTCAGGTTTATTAACTAATCTCTCTCTCCTCAGATTAACAGATTAGTTTAGTGTTTATCCTAGTTCTTTTTAGCATTTCTTTTGTCCTTGTTTTGATATGGATGCAAACATTCGTGTCCCTAATTGGCTAATCCACCTGACTGGTCAAACACCCATCTGAATGCAATGAGATTCAACCCTAACCCTAACCAGATCCACTTTATAAAGTTTTGAAGAAGTGTGTATTCTGGATCCCAGGCAAGGAACACACTGCAATCTGACTCCTGCTTTTTGCTGATAAATTTAAATAAACATCCGCTCAAATCATGGCGTTTTTCTAATAATGATTTTCAAATATGTTTTCACTTTCTTTCTTTTACTTTCTTGTGTTGTCATTTGCATACAGATTTGCAGCCGGCTTGACCTCCCGTAGCTGTAAACACTTTTCCCACGGCATCCTCAATGAATATAAATGCAATGTTATTATTTTTATTAATATTTTGGGTAATATAATCTGGCCTTCAGGCACGTCAGTCATCGATCCTCCAAAGTGACAGTGACAGACCATTTCATTATCGTCGTCCTTGTCAAACACAATTATAATCCCCGTCGTCTTAATGTTTTGCTGTAATGTCCTCTGGGAGACCTCCTTTTACAATGGCCCCTTATGTCCCGTGTTATCTAGATTAAACAGTGCTAACGAGAGGACATAGGGTGGCTGTGACCGCTCGCATTGACCACTTGACAGAATTGGGAGTAAAGTCGATGATGGCGATGAAAGCAGTCGATGTGTCCTGTAGCCCAACCATGGTAAATGTTTGCGTCTTAATTAGATTCAATGGATTAAGAGGCTCACAGTAGCTAACTCTATTGACATTTCATTAAACTTCTCTCCACGTGAAGCCATAGCTAAAGGTTCACCCACATACGGACCTCTGAGACATTCTTAACAGTGTCCACAGCCCTGCTATCTATAGGCGCCCAATCATTAAATTAATTATAATCTAAGGTTTACATCTTTGACATTTGCTCAAGAAGCCCTTTTGGTTGGCACACGCCGTTTTAACCCTCTGGTAAATATATAAATACATGTACTATACAGGAAAGGTGGTCTTATGACATATAAGTCATGGATCTCCTGAGCGGTTTGGACCAAATGTTCTGGATTTTAATTAGGACTATGAAGCTAGCCCCAAGGTTACTCCGTGACTTGGAGCATGAGTGAATTTGATGATTAAATTGAAATGAAGTGGGGTGCGCTACAGCTCCGACTCAGCCCTCATGTCCCAAAGCAGTGGTCCTGTCATTAGTGACCCTCACATAGGGCTTGGCATCATTCAGACAGCTTGTATTTTCACTAACTAGAACTTAATTATGAATTTTTTGTTTGTTGCTGTTAGTCGGTGTTTTCACCTTGTAAACAATTATTACAAAATAACAATGCATACAAACATAACTGCATCTTAATTAGCTTTAAAGACCCTGTACCCCATTGTTTCCATAGATTTGGGCTAAATGTGTAGCTCTTGAGGTCAACATAAGTTCACTGAGTGTTCTTCATCTAATTATAAAGTGTTTTTCTGGAAGCATGCCTTAGCATGCTAGTTATTGTTAGCTTTACTGTGATGGCAAAACTCAGAAAGTTGTGAAAACAGAAAATCAAAAGACAGTAAAAAAACAGGTCCTATAGCAACTTTAATAAAGAACTAATTCATAAAGAACACATAGTTTACTAAGAATGAGGCTCACCTACTGATGAGGAGTTATGGCATTAATGATGGAGTTACCAAGCCTGAATTATTCTTAATAAACCATTTGTTTATTCTGAATTATTATTATTATTATTATTATTATTATTATTATTATTATTATTATTATTATTATTATTATTATTATTATTATTATTATTATTATTATTATTATTATTATTATTAATGGTAATCATACCATCATAGTTTTATTTTCATTTAGGTTATGGGGTATGATGATGGTTGGTAGTTGGTAAAATGTGAACTGAACTGTCTGTTATGATGGAGAGCAAAAGCCTGATCTCCAACAACAAGGTCAATCTTGTAAACAAGAATCGAAATGACAGAGGTGAAGAGATGGGCCCCGTTTCACAAAAGAGGTTCAATAAACCTTGGGCTGAAGTGTTAACTCAGGCTTAATCTCTCCTGAGACAACTCAGAGTTTTCTGTTTCACTAAACAGGTTTGGAGCAGAGTTACAAAACTCAGAGATAGTAAACCCTGAGTTTAGAAGAACACACAAGACTTTATCAATGGATCACAGAAAAGAGCATTCACCATGGCAACAATAAACCAGAGGAGGCTTCTGTCTTAGAGGGACAGGAAGTCATGTGACTGTGGAACATGCTTTGGACAGATCAGGTTTATTATAAAAGAAACATGGAGGAGCACACTGTTTAATCAATGTATACTATTTTAGTATGAGGATACAAATAAGATTACTCAGATAAGTACCATTTACCAAACATCAAAAACATTAAACTCTTATTGTCTTATTAAGGGCACCTGGGCCATCTGTGACTGTCCAATCAGAGCTCTCCTTCAGGACCAGTGACTGTCCAATCAGGGCTCTCCTTCAGGAGCAATGACTGTCTAATCAGGGCTCTCCTTCAGGAGCAATGACTGTCCAATCAGAGCTCTCCTTCAGGACCAGTGACTGTCCAATCAGAGCTCTCCTTCAGGACCAGTGACTGTCCAATCAGAGCTCTCCTTCAGGAGCAATGACTGTCCAATCAGAGTTCTCCTTCAGACTTATTAAATTCGGAGTAAAAGGAATAAAACCTGCTCTGGACCAGATTAGGTTCACAGAATGAGTTATCCTGGTAACTGACTCAGGCTTTAGGTTCACTTTCACTGTGAAATTGAAAACTCTGAGTTGAGCTCTTTTCTGGGTTAACAAAGTCTGAATTTGGACTAAACTTGCATCTTGAAACAGAACCAATGTCTATATAAAACAAAAACAACAGCAACAGCAACAGCAACAACAACAACAACAACAACAACAACAACAACAACAACAACAACAACAACAACAACAACAACAACAACAACAACAACAACAACAACAACAACAACAACAACAACAACAACAACAACAACAACAACAACAACAACAAAAACATGGCTCTCGCTTAAATATTCAAATTGTTTAATTCATTATGACACGTGTTTCAGCCTTGCCTTCATCAGGGGGACAAACAAAATTCAAATGCACCACGTGAGATTACAGACAAGATCTTGGCATGGTTTAGATATATTTATGACTCACAAAAGGACACAAGGAAGGCATCTGGAAGCTGTTGTTTTACAAAAATTTAATATGCAAGATGACAAGCTCTGGGGGCAAAGATGTTTATACATATTCAAATAACAAGCAAAGAGTAGACAAGGACATTCACTGACATAAATCACATGTCTTTTTATTATTGCTTTTAATCAATATGAAGAAAGACATTCTTATTGACTTCACTTATTCACCTTGGGGTAAGTTTGGCTGGCTGTGTTCTATGTCCGCAAACAGGGGTGGAACGTAACCAAATAAAAGTAGTAAAGTACTGTAAAGTTACATTTTTAGGTATCTGTACTTTACTTAAGTACATTTTAAAGTGGGCACTTTTTATTTTTACTTCACTACATTTGAGAGCAGGTATTTTCTTCCCCACAACATTTTTGAACAGGATAGTAAGGTAAGTATTTTTTTTTTATTATTGTTTGAGACCTGCTGAAAAGGCTGAGGGTTTATTTTTAACACATTCATAATTTGAGCAAATGAAAATATAGCAACAAATAAACAAATAAAAATAGCTAGAATAAAAACATTGATTTAGTTGTTTCTGTTGAACAATATTCAGCACAAATCTATATTAAAACCTGAGCAAAATACTTTTACTTTTTACTCTAAGTACGTTTTTAAACAGTTAAGTATATTTTTAATGTGATACTTTTACTTGAGTATTTGTTTGCTCCAGCATCTGTACTTTTACTTAAGTAACAAAACTGAATACTTTATCCACCACTGTCTGCAACACATGGAGGACAATGGGAAAAAAGTTGTTGTAAGAGCACTTTTTGAAAATTATATATTAAACCCACGTCAATTCTGAATTAAAATGAATGAATCTGCAGGTTGAGTTCTGAACACACCCTATTTCTGTTGGCGTGAAATGGCTTTTATGGAAGCATGGTGACCTTATGCATCTAAATGTAAAACATGGCAAACCAATGATGCTCATCACTATAATCTAACAACAGAGATGAAAGCCACACCAGCTGTCAATCAAACATGGATCCAATCTCACATCCATCACACCTTCAACACAGAAGAGAAACGTGACCTCGGGCCATATTTATTATTTACATTTTTATATAGACATGTTAACCTTTGCCAATGATAATCCATGCAACATCTGCGCGGCCTTATATCCATACATCATCAAACGGAACAAAGCAGACCAATGCAATCTATTTCTGCCATATTACCAGGAAATATATTTTTCACCAGTGCGTGCATATATCCACAACATGATGGATTTCAGAGCACTAGTGTCTAGCATGTGAAAATGGTTCAAAATACCACTGTCACGTAGAATAGAGCATATTCCTGGTAAATTCACACCTAAACAGCCGACAGTGCAGTATCGTGTTGCAAAATGGTCCTAATAAATATTCCCATGTGGTTTCCTGACACAAAAACTAATGCCGAGTGATATGTACAATGTATGCTAGGGGATTCTTCCAAAATCATTGATCAGACAGCAATCTCATCCTCCATTGTTATGTATAGATGCCTCTAAGGTCACTGGCCCCATACGAATATAAGGCATAAATCAGATGGTATAGCTAAAGAAGCAGCGATTTTCACCAGCTCTGTGCCATGTATGAGACACGTGGCTCTTGCAGCAGCTGATAGAATTTGACAATAGTTAGGATTGTACAGGATGCAGGGTGTGTTGTAAGCATATATTTTATTTGGTGTATCAAGTTAGACATGTGGTTTTGCAGCATCTTCATTATGCAAACCAACTTCTTGTCCTCACCACTTTCTCCTCTGCATTCAGGTCCAACAGGGCTTTCTTTATTTTATTTTATTTTTTTGTATTATTTATTTATTTATTTATTTATTTGTTTGTTTGTTTGTTTTATTTATTTTTGTATTTATTTATTTATTTTATCTCTGTCAATTTTAATGCAGGAGAACATACATGAATCAATCAAAATATGACAGATAGGGCAGTGCCAAATTTCAAAAGATTGATAAATTGTGACCTAAACTTTGTCTGATCTCAATAAGGCAAGTGCATTTTAATGGATGGGTCTACACCCAATCCTGAATGGATGCTACTGAAGAGGAGTCACCGAGGACACTCAGAGAAAGTTCTGCATCCTGGCTACAGTGTCTTTTTCTCTCCTCACACGTCCTTGCATTTCACAAGTTTTGACATAAATCTGCACAGTTTGACTAAAAGTCCAGTGTCTTCTTTCCTCTGCCTCTGTGTCTGCAGTGCGTCTGCCCACCCTCCTCCTTCTCACCTTTTCTCCTCTTTCTATCCTCTGGTGTTTCTTATCATTATAATCCAAGTTACGGAAAGTAAATGACTATTTTCTCACCATTTATGAATGAAACTTAAGATGTGTTTCTCCCAAGAGCAATAACACATGCAGGCTTTTAGGCTTAATATATTGTACAAACTCATTCTAAACTTTAAATAAGGATTTCTCCAGAAGTACTGGTCCTATCAACAGGAAATCTAAAAACATGTAGTGATTCTGACACCCTGCTCTTTATGCCTCAAGCCAACCTAGTCTAGGTTTTCAATAAGATGGAAGAAAATCAAATTGAAAATCTAGATCGATCAATATGGAGGTCACTATATCGCCCATGCTCTAGGTTACCTCCATTGTATATGTCACCGACATATCAAGGTTTTTGGTCTCTTATGACCAAAAGACAGCATTAAGTGTCTTCACCCTCTCGGTAGTCTTTCCAAGAAATTGTGCACCAAGAATATATCATAAGTCCATTAAACTGCAGCTCGAACTGGCAGCTGAAATTGACTGGGGTTAAGGTCTAACTTCTTTTGTATGTTGTTGAGGAATACAACCCCGGAGACGGACTCAGCCATGTCTGTGATGAATGTAGATGTTATGAGTGACCTTTGGGATGCCAGGCCACACAGCTCACATGGGTCACTGTGGCTCCTTATATTGAGAAGGATAGCATGGTGAAGGGGTCAGTAGCAGTGGTTGTCATACTACATGACATCACAAGGTGGAACAGAGCATTTTAAGCTTTAGGGATAGAGATAGACTGACAAGCCAGGATTACTCAAACATGGGTGACTGAAACTAAATACAACACCAGGTATGTTTTTGATGAGGTAACAGCATTATAGCATGGCTCAAACATCACAAGAGTCAATTTTGTGTAATATAGGACCTTAAAACCAAGATTGAAACAGACTTGGCGAGGAGAAAGCTCTCAAATCTCTCTAAATCAGGACTGAATCACAGTTGGAACGAAACCCAGAATTAGCCTGAACTAGACCGGGAGTATTGAAAGACTAGATCCATGTCTACGTCAAGAGTAAAGTTGGCTCAAAACAGGGTCAAAATATACTTCTAAAGGCCCCCAATGACTCAGGATTGAACAAAAACTACACCAGACCTAAACCAGCAACTGACCTTTCTATTTGCCAAATAACAAACAAATGAAATGTAGATGACGCCTGTTTAACAGTCCAAAGCTCAAAAGTACCCGTCCCACAGTTTGAAAGCTGCAGCCTAAGTAGAAATAATCTGCGTGTGATTGATTTAATAGAGCAGGTTCATGTCAGATTGCACTTGCATAAATTAGATTAGGGACACGTAAGAATCTGGTTTCACATTGTGATGGATGGGCCACCTTTGCAAACACATTATCGAGTTCCTGCCCTTGCTCCACTCCTTCCCCATCCCTCCTTTGAAACCACCTGCAATAACATAAAGGGCACTCGTGAGAAAAAGTGAGGACCCAAATGGAAAAATGAAAATCTACATTTGGAATAGAGGCAGGAGATGTGGTGACAGGGTGAAAATAAGACACACAGATGTTTATGAAATTACACACAACAAGAGGGTAATTTCATAACATGAGGGTAATCACAACATGATTTTAAAGCAATATTCACACATGTTACAACTGGAGTCTAAACATGGAACTAAACCAATGCAAAATCAGGACTGAACGGGGCTAAAACCAGGACCAAATCAGGATGCGCCCTTAGAGTCGCTCTCCATGGTGCTGATCACTTAATCGTTTTCTTTAATCAGCTTCATTAAGTTTCTTGTTACATCGTCCCAGGATCAGGTCTTCAGCTAATGACCAGTATTATTTGACTTAACTTTTTCAGCCTAAAACAAATTTACAACTGACAAAATATTGAGATGAGAGATTATTGCTGGGTTTCAGATGACATTCAACATTTTACAGGCCAATAATATTTAATACAGATTGGGGTCAGGTACATTTTTTTATAGTTAAAGTGCAGATTTTAGTTGTAATAAAAGAAGTGAGTGTTTCTCGTCTTTAATAGAAATGATCAAGTTCAACATTAATGCATTTTTCTGATATTTCGTGGCAAAGTATCAATAGGGAAATCTGTCTCTTGCCCCCCATCTGGGAGTATGACAAACCACAAACTGGTCTGTATTTACTTTTGTAGATTTTAACCACTATAAAAAGGTGAATTACGGTCAAATGGTCATTCAAAACAACTCTTAGTAGTAGAAAAACATGTTTCCAGTTCATGCCAGGACACATTTTGCATTGAAAGGCCTTTGTGAATGCAAGTGTGTCACTTTGCCTGGGATACAAACTATTCAATAAGATCTTTCAGTCTTGTCTGAACTAAAACTAAAACTTAAACAACTGTCTACACTACAAATCTTCTGAAAGTATTGGAGAAGTGTGTGCTGGCCAGAGAATGTGGTTTTATCCTGACCACTTTTGAATGGCACTCGTCCTACTTTTACTCATGTTATTGGCAGCCAGTCTGAAAGTGAAACTGGAAAGCATACTACAATTATTCCCCCCCCCCAAAAAAAATTAAAGCGAGAAAATAAAAAACCCAGCTCAGGCTAAAATATTCAGGGATTGCCTTACTTTCCTTTCCCAAAGCAAAGCAAAAACACATTGTATTTGACAACACAAGTGCTTATGTTTATGCTTTATGTACTGGCACAACTTCTGAGGTGGTCTAATCTGCCATTTCCTCTCTACTTACTTAAATTGAAAAAAACAAAAAAACAACACACACACACACACACACACACACACACACACATACATATGCATTGCTGTCAAAAGGAGATTCAGATTAAAGGAGTTTTTTTTCCCCAGTCAGAGAAAACATTGGCCTATAAAAAGCCCACAAAGACAAAGGGTTAATGACAGAGATTCAATCAGATCTGTCAAGTCACAAGGCCATCCTCCTGCACAAGGGCACTTGGGGTACACGTGCAATAATGCATTTGAACTGCGATGATATACAGTGCTGCATACAAGGCAGGCTATGAGCGTCAAGCTGCATCAATACAGAAGAGAAAGAGAAAACACCTTCCACCATTCTTGTTTTACAGTGGTGGTTGAATACAGTAGTACGTCCAAGCCTCCACTCAAACATAAAGATTTACACGTTTACAAATTTATATTCGAGGGGGGCCCGCGTGAGGCCACTTGCCCCGGGCCCCTACATTTTTGTTGACGGGCCTGATTACAACAGCATTATAATTCATATTTATAGTATGAGGTTAGAGTCCTTCTATCTCAGAAGGTTTAAGAAAACCCTTTGAACACTGTTTTGTTTTTCTAATGGCACTTACCTGTTTTTTCGCAAATGAACTCTTTGAATAAGAACTCTTTGCTTCTCCTCTATCAAAGCACTCAGGTTGGATATCTTTTTTCCATCGGACTAAAACTCTTACACGGTATTGCATAATAAATCCCTTTCCCTAAAAGGCTCTTAGGATGTGGGTGTTCTATTGCTGTCAAAAAGCCTGAGTGCGCCATAGACATGCAAATTCCCTCCTAAAAAGCCCCAGGAAACACATTGTGATTGTATTGATGCAACGCTCTGACAGTATTTACAACAGCGGATTATTATTACACTTATCGTATGCTTTTCCATGCTGCCCTTTCCTCCTTTGACGTTCGCAAGCTGACATCTTGTTTACTTCCCATAAATGCTATATGTTTAAATATATTCACAGTAAGGCGCATGGGAACACCAAATACTACAGTAACAGTCGGAAGCTTAATTCTGTTATAACACAAACGCATCACCAACCCTGGGGACTCAGTATATTCAAATGGAATTATACCATATGGAATTATTATATATCCATGTTGATGTTCACAAATCAATGCAGATAGATGCTGAGAGGATGGCGCAGGGTGGTCTTATGTCATTTATACTCCAGGACCTATCCTTGAACAAAAATATACCTTATACTTTTCCCACCGAAACCACAACCCCACAAATCTATAGGCAGAGACAATAATTGGCTATGAGAGGGGTGGTTACTGGTTGTCCATGCCTGGAATCTCAATGAAAGAGTGGATACATGTGGATATATTGGCGTTTACCTCAACCCATACACACTTCTTATCCTCCATCAATTAGGATGCAACACCTTGGGAACATTGGTGCTAAGTGGAACACTGGATTTCACATGCAATGAGCTGAGATAGGTGTAGCAAGCTAATTAAAATGTACCATAACCAAACTCCTGAATGTATATACTGTATATGCAATGTGGCCCCTTATTAAACAGACCACTCCTCGGCAACTGAATACATTGATACATTGAAGAGCTTGGGGGGAAGGAAATTCTGTATAGCAGAAGGTGATGGATTTTGAGCGGGAAGCAGAAGGAATCAATTGTCCAGTAAAAATGTCCCCTACCCCTCTCCCCCTCACCTGAGTTATATCCACCCATGGGTGCTATCAGCGCTGCAGGCAAGGAGAGCAGATGGGTGGGCTGCACACACGTGAGCCAAAAAGGGACAAAGATAGATGCAAATGCATGGGACTTTTTTTTTTTTCCAAGTGGAATAGGAGTAGGAATTGTATTGTAAGTATTTAATTAGGAAAAGCAGAATGCTCTGAGAATTTATTTGAAAACATAGAATAATAATATTTGAAGAAATATCATCTATTCTAGTCTTTAAAATGTAGAAAAAAAAAGAAAAAAAAAATTTTTTTGGCTTTTACTTTCCTCTTTTCCACCATTAAGCAATTCTCTGGACCACACTTCATGATTGAAAGCCCATTTTTCATTTCATTTAAATATTTATGTGATCCTGTCTGCAGCTGTGTGCATACTTTTCTGAACTTAAAGGCCAATGAAAATCTTCTATTTCACGGAATATTCTTGATGCATGTTTTTTTAGCCTGGGATCCAAACTGTTTCTCTGTATTTTCAGACAGAGCTGTGAAATCAGCTTCTTTTATTTATGTGATACAGACAAGCTCATCTTTTATTTTCATCCATCATCTATCATTTAGAACCAAATACGTCTCTCATCACAGATACAATGTTCAAGACTATGTGTATTAATTCTCAGATTTTTCTCAGTCCTCTGTGTAATATTTCTTTTTTTTGTAAACATTGATGTTTGCTCTGAGACTTTGATCTGAATGGACCATATGTTTGGATGTTTCTGCAATTTGTACAGGAAAAGTGTACAGCCAGGCAGGCTTTTGTAAGCGTCAGTTTTTTTTAGTCCCTACAATACCCAAAACATACACAATAGATATAATCCTCCATCTAAGGTAATCATGACCAAGCCTGGCTCAAGATCTGAAGATGGGCCCCTCCACTGCTCCTGATCAGTTGCCCCAGCAGTATTAAAGGACGGATCAAATGCAAAAGAACAGATTTCTCTAGGGAGATAATAGAGTGTACTTTTCATTACCTTGCTAAAATATACTAAAATGCTATAATGTTTGGTTAAACATGCATGCCAAGTTTGAGTTGGTTAGACCTCTTCAGGCAGTACAATGTTCCAGCTCATGTGTTCTGCTCCTCTCCCAGTATTCATCATCATGTGATGAATGGCTCAGAGCAGCGTCCTTCTCACACAGCCACCTGTCCATGTAAGCGCTGGGACAGGACAGAGCGGAGTATGACCTGTGTCCTCCCCAAGACACCCCCCCAGCTGCCTGCCATCTGTATAACAGCACGTGTGCATACAGGCACATAGGGATTTCATATCTTCACCATTCATTTTGAAGTGTAGGTATAATGAGTTGCCATCATTATATTGTTTTATGGAACTTTTGACAGTCAAATGAAAAATTAATGGTTATGGATCCTGAGAGTATGAACCTGAATGTTTATGTACTGCCTGTATACTGCATGAGCCTGCCCATGCACATAGAATGGTGTTTGGTGTATTTTTCTCTCAATTTTTCATGTATTGAGTCATTTTGTGGATAACTTGTATGCAGCTTAGAAACATCTGCTAGCTGTTATTGTTATATCTTACTAACTCACATTACATACATACAATGTGCATGAATGTTCACTATCCCTGTTCAACTACATAAATATATCTGGGTGTATAAACATTTCATACATATCAGTGCTGCGTCAAGTGCTTCCACAAACCTTGTAATTAGTCTGACTGAACAAACTTTTGAGAGGGAAAAGTATAGGCTGCTAAGTTCAAACCAAATGAAATGAAAAGTGTGGCTCAAAGTTTTAATTATGTAATCCCCTGATCAAATGTCAAAATGTCAAAAACTGGTCAGGCCAAAGCTTAAATAAATCTATCAAAGTTGCTCCTATGCGAGCTTTGCATCTGGCTGCAGAGCATACAGATCAATCTTTCATACAGACCAAATAGCTCACCACATTTCAAATGCATTCATGTCAGTTCTCAAATGTCAATTTTGTTCATAAAACCTGAATGCACCTGGAGACTTGAGTGTCTCCAGCTTCAGCTCTCTCCATCTGTGCAGCTCTGCCTTAAACCCACTTATTTTTTTTAACCTGCATTATATTTTTATTCCATATTTGCTGTCTAAAAATAAGGTAAGGTACAATATTAAAATTTGATTTTTTTTTTTTTCTAAATGCATGAATCATTGCGTCACGTAACAAATCACCAAAACAGCATAGTTATTCTCTTCAACCCCCTGTGACTTTTTATCACAGTAATCTCTACGGTCTGAACATCTATGGTGCATTTTGTATTGACTTTCTTTTGCTGGGGGGGGGATGTGTTTGTTCTGTAATATAATATTTATGACACCCAAACCAAAACCTCTGAGCCTAACTCTATAAAATAGCATATTCTTGAGTTTCAGAATTCTGTAAAATTAGGACTGATGTTTTTGAAAAAGTTCTCAGATATTGCATATAAACTTGAACTTTTAGGGAGTCTATTACCATCTGGCAGGAGGGACTGTCAAGGAAAACGTCAGCTAATTCTCATAGATTTACATTATGATGTTTACTAATGTACACTGTAGAAAGAAAGAACAAATCCACAGTTCTTTGGAGCTCCCATTTTTAAAATTATTATTATTATTATTATTATTATTATTATTATTATTATTATTATTATTATTATTATTATTATTATTATTATTATTATTATTATTTTAAAAGGACCACAATGTAATGTTTCTTCAGACATATCTGAAGAAGGGGCTTGTGACATGGGCTTGTGGTCACATTGTGGTGCTATTAAAATAATAAAAAACTGGGAGCTCCAAAGAACTATGTGTGGAGCTGTTCTGTCTTTCTGTTGTTTTTGTCTTTGAGCCCAGCACGCAGAACTTCTCATCAAATGTGCATGTCTCTACCTACCAGTACCATTAATGTACACTGTCTCACTAAAAACTAAATGAATAAAAAATATTACAGGAAGCTGAAACCCATGAATAGAAAAAAATGTCTAAAAAGCAGCAGATTTTTAAAAAAGAAAAAAAAACGACCTTCATGGACCTTTGTGGTCAAGTGATCTTAACCTTATATTTGAAAAGAGTCTTCCTTGTCATAAAAGGCAGAGATTAACAGTACAAATCACCTATTGAGTCCACACTTCCTCCTTTTCTTCACCTGTCACTCACTAGAAACACAGCAACCTTTGCTAAGGTCAAGCTGCACAAAAATAACCGCACAACACAGCTCTCTGTGCATTTTGGGTAATGTACAAGACATAACATAATAGGAGTCTTATTGTAATTACCTTAAGGCTGAAAGAGTGTACACATTGTTTACTCAACAAATAACAATTGTAGTGTTTTCAATGAAGAATTTCCCTGGGTCAGAAAGAAAAAAACAAAAAAATGAGGTTAAATAAACTGCTGCGTGTGGGAGGAGCCAAACATCTTTCTCCATGCTCTTGTTGTTGAGAGTATTTTCCTTCCTTTAAAAGTCTGCACTGAATATATCTTAAAAGAATTTTCCTACAGTGATCCACTTATTAGTTCTATAATAGGCTGCATATCAAATTCACGCAAACCACAGAACTCAGAAGTCAGAAGTCAACTCAAACAACAATACGCCTTTTATTATTTCATTTCATTTATTTAGTCAAAACAATACACCTCTTCTGTCACAACACCTTTCCAAATATTTGGCAGAAATGTGTCCAGAAGCACCCGTATGTGCAGTGTATGTACTGTAGTGTCATATACACTTGAGCCTGATGTCTTGTCACACGTGTGGCCCCCTGCTCCCTGTAACTGTGGGTCTTTCCATATGACGTTGTGTGGGACAGAAATATCTCCGTCTAAATGAACCATGAACAGTGCCTGGCCCAGTGAAGATAGGGACTCCTCTAATTATGTGCTGGTGCATAGTACATGAGTTATGGTGGGTCTATATGCAGCAGAGTCGTTATCTCTGTTCACACTTTATTTGTGTGCAGGGAATAAAGAGTTCAAAATTCAACACCTCAAATGAAAATGGTTTACAACTAGGTAGCAATACGTTACACATTTATTGAATGCACAGTCCTTTTAAAAGTTTTATAAAGTTGTTTAGTTATTTATGACTGCTAGCGAGTAATTCTGTGAAATACGTGCAAAAATGAAGGTGTTCCACAAGGCTTGATATTGGACCCTCTGATGTTCTACTAATACAATTGATCCAGTTAATATTTTTTTTAATAGGTCTTATTGTACAAATGATTTTTTCTGGTATTTTGTTATAACCTATAAAACACATGTATTATTATTATTATTATTATTATTATTATTATTATTATTATTATTATTATTATTATTATTAAAATGGGAATTTTTAAGCAATGATGTCTCAAATATAGCGCAATAAACATTACTAACCTGCATGAATCACTCACCTTTGAGTTAATGATGAGGGAAACCATTATAACTCCTAGGAAACCAGTTTGTGTATCATTCATCTTTTTAGTAAACTACTTTTTGACATTTTAGCAAAGTTAAATGTCCATCCATCCATCCATCCATTTTCTTCCGCTTATCCGGGGCCGGGTCGTGGGGGCAGCAGTCTAAGCAGGGACTCCCAGACTTCCCTCACCCCGGACACGTCCTCCAGCTCCTCCGGTGGGATCCCAAGGCGTTCCCAGGCCAGCCGAGAGACATAGTCCCTCCAGCGTGTCCTGGGTCTTCCCCGGGGCCTCCTCCCGGTGGGACATGCCCAGAACACCTCCCTAGGGAGGCGTCCAGGAGGCATCCTAAGCAGATGCCCGAGCCACCTCAAGTGGTTCCTCTCGACGTGTAGGAGCAGCGGCTCTACTTCGAGATCCTCCCGTGTGACCGAGCTCCTCACCCTATCCCTAAGGGTGCGCCCGGTCACCCTACAGAGGAAACCCATTTCATCCGCTTGTATCCGCGACCTTGTCCTTTCGGTTATTACCCAGAGCTCATGACCATAGGTGAGGGTAGGAACGTAGATTGACCGGTTAATCGAGAGCTTGGCCTTTGGGCTCAGCTCCTTCTTTACCACAACGGACCGATACAGCGACCGCATCACTGCAGACGGTGCACCGATCCACGTGTCAATCTCATGCTCCATCCTTCCCTCACTCGTGAACAAGACCCCGAGATACTTGAACTCCTCCACTTGAGGCAGAGACTCACCACCCACCCGGAGAGAGCAAACCACCTTTTTCCGGTCGAGAACCATGGCCTCGGATTTGGAGGAGCTGATTCTCATCCCAGCCGCTTCACACTCGGCTGCAAACCGCCCCAATGCCTACTGCAGGTCTTGGCTTGAAGAAGCCATCAGGACAACATCATCTGCAAACAGCAGAGATGAAATCCTGTGGTTCCCAAACCAGGCCCCCTCCGGCCCCTGGCTGCGCCTAGAAATTCTGTCCATAAATATAATGAACACAACCAGTGACAAATGGCAGCCCTGGCGGAGTCCAACATGCACCGGGAACAGGTCTGACTTACTGCCGGCAATGCGAACACAGCTCCTGCTCCGGTCATACAGGGACCGGACAGCCCTTAGCAAAGAGCCCCGGACCCCATACTCCCAGAGCATCCCCCAAAGGACACCGTGAGGGACACGGTCGAATGCCTTCTCCAAATCCACAAAACACATGTGGACTGGTTGGGCAAACTCCCATGAGCCCTCAAGGACCCGATGGAGAGTATAGAGCTGGTCCAGTGTTCCGCGACCAGGACGAAAACCACATTGCTCTTCCTGAATCCGAGGTTCGACTATCGGTCGGATTCTCCTCTCCAGTACCCTGGAATAGATCTTACCGGGAAGGTGTGATTCCCCTGTAATTGGAACACACCCTCCGGTCCCCCTTCTTATACAGAGGGACCACCACCCCGGTCTGCCATTCCACAGGTACTGTCCCCGACCGCCACACAATGTTGCAAAGACGTGTCAGCCAAGACAGCCCCACATCATCCAGAGACTTGAGGTACTCAGGACGGATCTCGTCCACCCCTGGAGCCTTGCCACTGAGGAGCTTGCCAACCACCTCAGTGACTTCAGCCAGGGTGATGGACGAGTCCGCCTCCGGGTCCCCAGTTTCTGCTTCCTCCTCGGAAGACGTGACAGTGGGAATGAGGAGATCCTCAAAGTATTCCTTCCACCGCCCGACAACATCCCTAGTCGAGGTCAGCAGCTCTCCACCCGCACTGTAAACAGTGTTGGTGAAGCACTGCTTCCCTCTCCTGAGGCGTCGGACGGTTTGCCAGAATCTCTTTGAGGCCGTCCGATAGTCCTTCTCCATGGCCTCCCCGAACTCCTCCCAACCCCGAGTTTTTGCCTCTGTGACTGCCCGAGCCGCGGCGCGCTTGGCCCGCCGGTACTCATCAGCTGCCTCAGGAGTCCCACGAGCCAACAAGGCTCGATAGGACTCCTTCTTCAGCTTGACGGCATCCCTTACTTCCGGTG
The DNA here is from genome assembly GCF_009829125.3 of Periophthalmus magnuspinnatus. Taxonomy (NCBI): domain Eukaryota; kingdom Metazoa; phylum Chordata; class Actinopteri; order Gobiiformes; family Gobiidae; genus Periophthalmus; species Periophthalmus magnuspinnatus. Next base: position 23,664,276 of record NC_047132.1, read on the forward strand.
TCCACCACCGGGTTCAGGGATTGCCGCCGCGACAAGCACCGCAGACCTTACGACCACAACTACAAGCAGCCGCATCGACAATAGAGGTGGAGAACATGGCCCACTCGGGGTCCATGTCTCCAACCTCAGGGAGAAGCTCTCCCGGAGGTGGGAGTTGAAGACCCCTCTGACAGAGGGCTCCGCCAGGCGTTCCCAGCAGACCCTCACGATGTGCTTGGGCCTGCCAAGTCTGTCCGGCTTCCTCCTCCGCCAGCGGATCCAACTCACCACCAAAAGTTAAATGTCAGGGGTGAAAAGGTGTCATGCTGCTTTGGGTTCATCATCATTCTCTGTGAAAGGCTCATAGTCACGGAAGACTCCACCACTTCATCTTAAGTCCCTGTATAGCAATGCCTGAGACAATGAACAGTGTGAACTGAGTGACTCACCTCGCTGTGGGAGTCCACCTTTTCCACTCTTCTATTTCTATGTACTTTTGCATATGTAGTTATATTTACCAACAGAAAAAGAAGATTTTTTGGGGGGATTTTTGTGATTTAGAAATAGTATAAATTGAATATAATAATCATACTTTAATTAAATACTAAAATGTCAAAGAAAGTTATGGTAAGACAACTCCAAAAGTACAAATAAAACCAATCTTCCGTACACCTGAGGCAGACGAAACAGATCAGACAGGTGGCTAAAATCTGTAAACACACTCATCATAATTAGGTCATGATTTAAAAGCGCGTGTGTGTGAGAGAGAGAGTTAGAAAGAGAGAGAGAAAATGTAGAATGCAGTGATATGAGTGGCTTGGACAAGTCCCCTGCATGTGACTGCACCCAGAGGGAAGAGGTGTCAGCGAGCAGGATATCAGACTAACAGGACGGCTCTGCTTGGGTGGATCTGGCTTCACCTCAGCACCTTAGCTTTCACACAGTACCCTCATTCCATGCTCAAACCCCTGTATCTGCCATAGAAATCTCCCCTAGGACTCCTTTTGCCATGTTCTTTTGCCTATGAACCAAAGTGTGGTGATCAAACAAAAATGTTTTGATAGTTAATGGGAATATAAATAAAAACAAATGGATGAGGACTGTACCTTATCCAAGAAAACACAATGTGCAAATTAGATATAAGGAGAAGAGAAAGCTCAGACATGCTGTGTGTGTGTAGTGTGAATATTACCACAGTATAAGGCTGGCATGACAAACTGTGGGTATGTAAAACGATTAGATTTGATTAATTAAGAAATCTTTTGTAATGTTTGCAATGTAACAGACATAGCCTCTAAATTGTTACTGTACTAATGTTCAACAAATATAGAATAATTTAACCTTTGCCCTGCCACATACGTATTTTCCAATCAATGGGCGATTTGTTTTTTTGGCTAAAACAAAGCCCTATTGATTCTTCTGAAGTGGTCTCTTATTTTTTCCAGTACAGTATTCCCCGCATATAGTACACATGGCCCTGCTCTGTGACTGGGCGGGTATCACAGCACAACAAAGGGACCTATTTTCAGCTTAGGGATCAGGATCTGAGCCAAGATGGCAACCACCTTGGTGAAATTATGTAACACAGGCACATGCGCAGGGGAAATGTGGTACAGTGGAGTTGCACAAGGCACTATCTGATTCGTGGACAACAGTCTATTTTAAAACATACCCCAAAATTAATGTGGTTTATGGTGTTGTTTTGTCCCCAATGTACTGCAAAGCTCTAAAACAGGCCAATTTATACAACAGGGTGTTTAAAGTGAATGCTAAACCAATGGGTAAGTGGAAGAACCCCAAAAACATAAAATATTGTTGTGATATTCATTAACTGAACTGATAATTAGTTAGCTAGTCCACGTGGATGAAGTCTCTTGCTAAAGGACACCATAACAATATGAGTTTGAGCAAAATCGACTTACTGATGAATAGGTGAACAGTTTAACCACTGCACTATCACCCCTGATTCCATTTAGCCACAGTATACAGACCCAGCTCTCAGTATCATGAAAACATGTCATGAATACTTCAATATTTTATCCTTGGGGAATGCCATGCTATCTTAAGCTCCACTTATAGCATAGTGAGAGTTGCTTGATCACATATGAAAATAGATTTGTTGGTAAGTCAGCATTATTAAAGAATCATTTGAGTTTCCATTTTTGCTAGGTTTATTGATCTGTTATGTTTTGTGTCTATCGTGTCCCTAGAGTAATCCATCAAAGCCTTAGTTCAAAGAGGTCTATAGGAAACAGCCATGCATTTTACATACAAGTCCATGCATTTGTGTGTTCTGATCATGCTTGTTTATACTGTGCGACGGCAAGTTGCGTAACTCCATCTTCGCGCTATATTGTTCTAATAATTAGCCAAGGTCATCAAAGAAAAACTGCGTATCAGAATGTGAGCTTGAAGTTTTGTCTTCCATTCATCCATTTGTTTTATAATCTTTGGATTAATCAAAGGCAATGTGCGCTGTGTTAGATACTGGTAGGCGTATAGTGGATTTAAGGTCAGGCGCTCTATTGTCTTGCCTTGAAAACATGAGGCTCGAAAATTACTATACAGGGCTTAATACAAGTCATTCAGTTCTTACTCTAACTATTTCTTGCTAAACTTAATCCCACAAATTAGATCTGTTAGTATTGTTTAAAGTGAAACACTATGGAGAATACCTCAGATAGTTGTATATTCTTCACATTTATTATTTAAGTTACAGTGGAGGTACTTCACAGCTGCATGATGATGGAGAGAGATACATTTAATAAAAAAAACAAAACAAAACACCAGCCTCATCCATTTCACATGTTGGTGATCAGGAATGAGATAGTGACTTTGAATCTTTGACTGAAGATCTTTAACCTTCATCCCAAACAATGTGCATCTTTCTGTGACACAATCTGAAGAAGTATTGTGCCTAAGGTGACCTCGTCTCCCTGTTCATTGTAAACAGTGAGAGGTCTAACGATATCCAATGGGTGACCTGTGGGTGCAGGTGTTGAGCGGACAGATTATTGAGCTTCTCGGCAGGGTCCTGAAGGTGCTTCAGAGATCATTACACTAATCACTGGCTTAGTTTCAAATCCCCAACACTTTACACCGGTAAGCCTGTCACGTCAGTGCTTCTATTTGGATTATGCTGTTTGCTGTGGAACTGGTGTTTTCATAAGCCATTTTATATAACCTTTAACTGAGACTTATATGTATCTGGTGCTGTTTAGTCAGAGTAATAGAATGCAATATACAAGTGTCAGATTAAAGGGCCAGCATCTGATTTCAAACTATGAGTCAGGAAAATGTTTTTGTTTGAACTGTTAGCTCCGCCCACTTAGACCTTTTTGTCAGAACAGCAACCACGGCACAGAAACAGCTGTCTGAGATAGTCTTGTGGAGTTGTTTCCACATGATTGTGGAGAGCTAAGAAATTGTGTTCCTATCTACAAGCTCTTACAAAAATACTTTGGATAATGTATAGATTATGACTACAGTTTAATTTTGTCATAAATCAGCTGCTTTATATGATACAGTGCATGATGTAAAGGGCTTAGCTAGAATAAATTAAAGTTAGGTACAGACTCTTGACAAATATGATTTTGGCAGAGGTACAGGACAAAATTCTAATTACATAACGGTTACAAATAATTGTTTTGGCTTCTTTTTATTATTATTATTATTATTATTATTATTATTATTATTATTATTATTATTATTATTATTATTATTATTATTATTTGGACAAAACTGAAACAACACAATAGTTAGAAGAAAGGAAAAAATATCACCAAAATATCAACTGAAAAAGATTTCCAGCTCTGATTCCAGCAGTCATAGTGTTTGCAAGGTGAGTTATTAGGCTGTGGCTTAGATACACTATAAGTAATGAAGCATGAAGGATGACTTTTTCAGACTAGTCTTAACATTTATTAACAATAATAAAAAAGTGGAGTCCTAATACTCCCTCTCTATATATATTCCTTTCTCATATATATAGATATATAAGAAAGGAAGAAACAACCAACATGACATTGACCCCATCAACATTGGATATTTAGGTTGCTGAGGAGCACACAGAGTGAAAGGCTCTGGGCTGCTTGAATATGGTGGACGATGATGTATGGTTGAAAAAATGAAACATGTCCTTTTACTGTGAAAATGGAAAGGGGAACAGAAACGAGATAGTCACTTTGAATGAGGTCTGCAGATAGAGAAACTATCTTCCAAGACAGAAATTTGTATGCTAAGGTTGGTTAAACTATTGCATGCTAGATCAATCATGGTCAAGTTCATAGTAATCAAAAAACTGCCAAAGGTTACAAAAGAAATCATTTATACTTTTACACAGTGAATTGCAGTGCATTCTGAGGCCGGTGCTGAAGCAAAGTGGAGTCCTGATACTCAGCCACAGCTCTCGTGTTGATTAAGCCTTTCAATCCTTTCTGTGGGAGATATCATGCATGTTATTGGCAATAAAGGTCAACACATCTTCCACTACACCTGCAATTGAACCCTCCTCTTCTGACACTTCAATCACTTATATGCCAAGTGCCATCATATTCAGAGAGATAACAGCCCTGTAGAACGGAGGTTCCAAAACTGTGGTGTAGGGGCATGTCATTGTACATGCAGATTTATTGGGATCGTATAGTGTTTGTTTAGTTGCCTGGATAGCGAAGAATACACACTTCTCTGACACTTTGCAAATATGTCTGTGCACCGTTGAGTTTATATGAGTATGATTGACAGGCAGATTAGCCAAACAGGAACATGCAAAGTTGTCTGTAACAAAACAAACATGGCTGCTTACGTGTAAAAAAAAAAATAAAATAAAATCAAGCAAACTTGAATTGTGTTCTAAATGATACATGATCAACGAGCTCCTCTGTTTCCCATGGGCCACTGAATTAAACAAGCGTGACTGCATACAGTAGCTCTGAGATACAGCACAGTGAGAGAACTTCTAAGACCAGTTTGGATCCTGTCTATCTGTATAATTCTAAACACAATTTTGTTTATTCTCGGTTTACTCTTAGATATTCATTTAGTATAAAAAAGGAATCAGTTCAGAGATAGCCTAATATGGGAATGTGTTATGAAAACTTGTTTAAAACTGCTCTAAAAAACACAGTGGCATGAGAAAGTGATACGCTGACTTATAATGAAAGGAGAGATGTAATTAGAGTTCTCTGTGAAAAGGATGGAGCAGATTTGAACTGCTGTGCGACTACAGTAATTACCCAAGGAGCGGCGCCGGTGCAGGGCTCATATACAGTAAACATGAGAGGCTGTTTGCATGTCTGTACAAAAGCTGAAGGAGCTATGGGCCTGAAATGACAGCATTCCATGTGATCACACACATTTCTCCCCAGAAGCCAGTTATTGCATGAGAGGGTCTCCGCTCAATGACTCAGTGTGCAAGGAATCACTGTTGCATAAATGTACAGCTATGAGATTTGCTGTCAAGGTTCTGTAGATTTTTACTTTTTTTCTAATGTTGAAAAGAAAAAAAAAATAGGGGTGATAAGCAACATTTTGGTCTCTTAAAATGTCATGTTCTCTAATTGTGAAATATGTTGAAATGTTACATTAGATACACAGAAGACTATCAATCATTTACCCCTGAAATACGACATCTATGGTCCAAATAGTCCAATTTACCACACTACCTCTAGGTCAAGGTCAAGGTTTATTTATATAGCATATTTTAAAACAGACAGTACTCCCACAAAGTGCTTAAGAATAAAGATAAAAACAGAACAGAAGGTTAAGAAATTAACCTTCTGTTATATATATAATATATATATATATATATATATAATATATATATAATATATATAATATATATAATATATATATATATATATATATAATATATAAATATATATATATATATGTATATATATATATATATATATATATATATATATATATATATATATATATATAGATATAGATATAGATATAGATATATATATATAGAAGAACACAAATAAAAATATAGAAAATTGACTTGAATTAAAAGTCAGTGTAAAAAGTGCATTTTTAGCAAAGATTCCAGGGAAGTAGCAGCTCTGATGTCTAACACGAGGGCGTTCTGTGGTTTGGGGCCCACTACTACAAAGGCTCTATCTTCTCTAGTTTTGAGTCTGGCCCTTGGGCCGTCTACAAGCAGCAGGGCCAATGACCTGAGTGTTCTGCCAAGAGCGTGCGGCGTAAGCAATTCATATAAATCAGAAGGTGTCGGATCATGAAGAGATTTAAAAACAAATAATACAAGCTTAAACTGGAAAAACCACAGGGAGCCAGTGGAGGGAGGACAGCACAGGGGTGATGTGCTCCTGGCATCTCATTCCTGTGAGGGGGCGTGCAGCTGCATTTTGAACCAGCTGTAGATGGTAATTGAAGCACTGGTCAAACCCGTCATACAGTGAGTCACAATATATGTAATGTAATTATGCATGGACTACCTTTTTCAGCTGATTAGGAGGCAGGAAACGCTTGACCGTCCCCAAAAGTCTGAGCTGGACAAAGCTGGTTTCTTACAAACAAGCAGGAGCAGGTGGACAGCTGATTAAAAACACTGTTAAAAGAAGTCAGATTGGAATCTCCAAACACCACAATTTGCAATTCTTTGTCATTTAGGTTATTCAGTCTTTTACATTTCTGTAGTGCTTGAGCAGTTTGTTTTAGCATTGAGCAGCAAATAAATCTGCACATCATCAGCAAAGCAATGAAATGAAATCATATATTTTTCAAAATTTGAACCCAAACACTTGAGCACAGTGCCTTTAAACCTTGCACATGTCTCAAGCCTTGAACGGAAGGATTTTGTGCAGTGTCAAGTGCTGCTGTCAGACCACCAGTCAGAAGAGCTACCACAATCAGAAATTAAAAGCAGATTGTTAAAAAAAAAATTTAAACTTGAATTTTCTGTGCTGTGCAAAGATTTAAAACCAGACTGGCCGTCTTTAAAAAAAACAAATAAATCTTTAAAAATCTAAGCTAGCAGTACAAGGGACAGTGTGAGACTCTTCAGACATAGTTATGGACTAAAAGTTCATAAACAGGCACAGGTACAAGGAGAAACAACACTGGGCTCTCAGGCAGTTCAAATGGAAACAGAGCGAACGCTAGACACCCTATCACTGAAAAAAGTACAACATTTGACACAGAGAGAACAGTGCATGGAAAAATATTAGAATGTTCATGAAGATTTACAATCTTGTTCAGGACATTAAATAAAACTTGATGCTTGATGAGTATTGCACATAGGTATTGTTGAATGACACATGTTCAGTGTTAACAGTGTTCATTGTACAGTCTGACAGCAGCAGGAAGGAAAGACCTGCGAAACCTCTCCTTCACACAGCGAGGGTGAATCAGTCTGTCACTGAAGCTGCTCTCCAGGGCAGACAGAGCGTCCTGCAGGGGGTGAGACTCATGGCCCAGCATAGAAAAGACCTTAGCCAGGACCCTCCTGTCCCCCACCTCCTGCACTGAGTCCAGAGGACAGCCCAGGATGGAGCTGGACTTCTTCATGACCTTGTCCAGCTTCTTCCTCTCCCTCTCTGTGATGCTGCTGTTCCAACAGACCACACCGTACAGGATGGCTGATACCACCACAGAGTCATAGAAGGTCTTCAGGAGTGGCCCTCTCACTCCAAAAGACCTGAGTCTCCTCAGGAGATAGAGCCTGCTCTGACCCTTCCTGTACAGTCCATCTGTGTTGTGAGTCCAGTCCAGTTTGTTGTTCAGATGAACACCCAGGTACTTGTATGAGTCCACTCTCTCAATGTCCCTTCCCTGGATGTTCACTGAGGGGGTAGTAGAGTGGCGTCTGCAGAAGTCACAGTCAAATAATCCAATTTCAATGCAATATCAGCCACAAAGTCAAAGAAATCCTTGATAAGACTTAAAGCCTCAGTATGTAACTTTTTGGGAAAAAATTGACTAAAATAAAAATATGTTTTTTTCCTTATGGATATGTTTATTGCCCAGAAAAAAATTGAAAAACATGCTTTCTTACTTTCTTACTATTTCCACAAACCTGACTCATTTGATCTGGAGGAGGATTTTTTCCTGCCTGTTTCCATAGAAATGTCGTTTCTTTAGTGATAATAGTCCACAATATGCCACAAAATGTATTTATCTCCATAGAGAATGTTCTTAAGTATGGTTTTAAATTTCTATTTCCATGGAGCTGACTTTCCATTCCCAGAAAAAAACAAACTGTATTAACAAATTATAAGATTTTTAAGTGCCAACTTTGGTTCATCAATGGATACCTAAAAAGGCAAAGTAAAAAATAATAATAATCCAGAAAGGGTGTGTATGTGTGTGTGATTGGATTCTACATCTCTCTCTCTTGACAGCTCAGTATTATCTGTTAGTGTGATGAAAATATATTGGTCTCCAGTTTAATCTGCTTATCTCCTGTGTCCACAACCTTTCTGTACCTGATAATGAAAGTTATGTAACCTCTTTTATTAAACGCCAACATCTTGAGCGCAGGAAGATAAATCACAAGACCATAATCCTACATAATACTACTGTTTATTAGCTATTAGGTTATTTCATTTTCACTTTGGCTGTTATTTTGAACACCTTGGATTACATTAGCAGTATTCTCATTGTAGTTATGGTGAGTTACGACAGCAAAGAAGTCAACTACAATAGAACAAACGAAAGCAGGTCTTGCAGCGATGTAAAGAAAAGAGCCTAAACTGTGTGCTGTAAATTGAAATACAGACCTTGACAGAAGATATATGCGACTTGAAAGACCACTAATGCACCTTCTATTCAATTATGGTGTTTATCAGCTTGTATTGATCAGACCACAAAACAAAAAACATGCACTTAACCACTTTTTCTCCATTAAAACTAGTTTATCATTACATGTCTAACCCCAGAGAAAGTAAATAACAGGGTTAGGGCCAGAAAAATCTAGATTTATATAAAAAAATTATTATTAAGTCCAACCACAATACTGCCAATGTGGGTTATGGGGTAGAAATAGCCAGATATTCACTAATCTGGATGCCACCTTGCTGTTTATAAAGGATGCAGACTTGGATAAGCCTAGTCAAGCATGAAATCTCTGGAGCCATGCTGAAATCAAAGAAAGGAACATTTAATTCTCTGGGAAATTCTACTAACTCCAGAACTAAACTTTTTATCCAGTCATTCTAGAAGTTAATAATAGCTTTGTTATTATAGTATTATAGTATTGGGCAGATATCATATACTGTCAGAAGTCAGTCAAAAGCTGCTACTGCACTGCCCTTAGCGTGAGATCAGGAGTTTGATCACTGGAGTGGCATCAAAACACCAGGGGTATTTTTGTTTATCCTTATTAAGTAATGTGATATAGTGTAACCTTTGCCAAATGTAGTTTAAATACAGGTTGTCAAATGATTAATAACCAGATAAGGCTGGACAATATGGTGAGAAAAATCAAACTGTGATCTTGGCCCGTTATTGAGATGAAGTGCTTCTCTGTTTAATTTGGCTCTATGCTCAAACAGGCATTTACTTAATCTCCACCGTGGTGAGTGACAGGTGGGATTAACCAATCACAGTGAAGTATAAGACTTTCAGAAGAAGCAAATACCTTTTTTTTTTTTTGCATATTGCCTGCTATACCAGGATACTAAAACTACTGTCAAAACTACAAATCTCATCTTTCCTGGATAGTTTTAAAAATCGATTCATCTATATCAGAACAAGTACATGGTGACATATCAAGAAACTCTGAGTCTATAGAATGTATTATGCTTGTGTGTATGTATGTCTGTTTTGTGTTGTACTGTGACCAGGGGCGGTGCCAGTGGAGGCTTTATGGGGCACTAGCCTCCCCTAGAAAGGCCAGTGCTCCCCCTTATTGCCCTTAAAGATTTTTGCCCACTTTCATAGGACATCCAATTTAAAAAAAAAAAAAAAAGGTAACCGCAGAGTGTATAAAATGAAACTACAATAAAACAGCACAGCAAACATGGTAGGTGTTAAAAGGCTCTAAATAAATATGTTAAGTGAGCACATCGTACACCTTAGCTCCTCCAACCAAAAATATCTGGTGCTGCCCCTAATTGTGACCTGTGAAATAGCGTGCCTTTTTAAACTTACTACTGGGAATACAAACTTCCCTGCAAGATAAGTCAAGCAACCAACTTAAATGTAGCAAATCAGTGTTTGTAGGACGCTTTGTAAGGAACTTGACATTTTTGTATGGAAACATTTAAAATATTAGTCTTTTTTCAAATATTTCCACAACTATCATCCTGACAAATGCTTGGTTTCACTTTTAATTAAGTATACTCACCTATCTTTATCCGTTTTGTGAGTGGGCCGACACTTTCTTTTTAGTTGAAAGCCTGCTGTTTTCTCCTATCTGAATCCTGGGCAGCTCTAGCCATTAGCTGGGTTAAAGAAGAGACCCTTAGCCTGAAATATACAGTGCCTTACATACTAAAAAGAGTTGACATTCCCCATGGTTCTGAACTGTGAGTCTCTGCAGGCAACGCAACCTACTTAACTACGGAAAGGACAGATTAAGGTATTCTGTAGCTTTAGGTAAGTCTAGTAATTGGAGATTTCTAATTATATGTTTGCAGCACTATGCACTTCTGAAGATGATCTGAAACTAAAAAAGGAGGGATAAATGCTGCGTGGATAAGAAAAAGTGAAGGGGAAATTAGTTTATAGGAAAAATGGGGTAAAATAATAATTGTATTACAAATAATTTTGGATTGGATATACATTAGTTAAGACCAAAAAGCAGACATTTAAGTGGCAATAGCACAGTTATCTCAAAACAACTATGAGGATGTGTTAGTGGCATAGTGATTACTGCTTCTTCCTCACTACAAGAAGGTTTTTGGGTTCAATTCACCATGAATAGAAATGAAAATTATGCCAGTTGGTTTTCTCTGTGTACTACATTCTTTCCTCAGGACTACGTTTCCTCCTGGACCATGTAAAGATATTTTTAATCTCAGAGTCTTCATTTAAGGTGGGGTTCATTTAAACTGAAGTTAACAAAACATGATGAGTTTATGCGCTTAATGGTAAAGTATTACGTATGTGTATGTATATGTGTGTGTGTTTGTATATGAATATGTGTATGTGTGTGTATGTATTTGGTGGGGACAATGCAATCAGACAATCAGTATAGCAAGTAATAATTTTCAACTCCCGCCCCTGGTTGACCTGTTCTACGCTCCAATGCATAATACAAGACATAATCCAACACATAAAAAAACTCCAAAACATTCATCTATATCAGGGGTGTCAAACTCATTTTCACCGAGGGCCACATCAACAAAATGGTTGCTCTCAAAGGGCCAGATGTAACTATAAAATAAATGTCACTACTTATAAATGTTGCACATGAATTTGCATAGATACGAAAAAATGGCTGTCAGTCATATTTTTTAATTTACTTTGTCGAGAGCCACATAAAATAACGTGGAGGGCAGCATTTAGCCCACAGGCCTTGAGTTTGACACATGTGATCTATATAAACACAAGAGGACAATTTTACATTTTCAATACTCATTTCCCTCACACTGTTTACATGTGATACATTTTTGGTTTGGTTTTCTTAAAGGGGAACATTTTAAACTCAGAAATTTCTATGTTCCAGACCTCTTATATGAAAACGCTGACCAAAGAATACAACATGACTTGCCTGTGTTTTAGAGACCAAGCTGCACGGTCTTGAATAGAAACTGCTGTTTAGTCTTGAATGCACTGATCAATATTTAGACTCAGTAAAATATATTTCTGTCGCATGACCTTGCAAATTGGTTGTGTAAAAAGTTTATGTGTAAATTACCCCTGAGCTGGAGCTATAAACAGACAAATGGGATTAGATTCTTGCGATCCATGTTTGTAACCATGCTTTGCCTTCACTGGTTTATTGCATAGTTAAAGTGCGTAAGTGTTCAGTCCAATTCATAGTTTGTTTTCTTCAAGGTCATTTGTATAATAAAGACTTTTGTCACTGAAGTCAACAAGTTTGTTACACAATGGCAATTGCAATAAGCAGAACCATAGAGGAATGCAATAGTAGATGAATAGCAGCTATGTGTTATATTTTCCCCTTGGGTAGTAATGTTTGATTTTTCTACATTATTATGTCTTTGTGCTGAAGTATTCACCTGTTCTTATTTCAGATTTACTTCCTTTCTGTGTCTCCTGCCTTTGTGATTGTCTGCCCCACCCTAATGTATGACACCTTTGCCCTATTGTGTCTCCTCCCATAGTATTTATACCCCTCCTAACCCTTCTTTGCCACCTCTCTAGCATTTTGTGTGATTTTTGGATTTGATCACTGCTTGCTTGTTACTCGAGATTGCCCCATTGAACACCTGCCCCACTGAACACCTTTGCCTATGTATTTTTGCATGCTATATTCACGTAAAGACTTCTGAAATCAGTCTGCTCTTGTGCCTTCCCTGGAATTGAGTCCTGGGCCCTATTTCACAAAGCAGGTTGACCCTGTTTAATACTTGACTCAGAGTTTTCCAACTCAGACAGGACCAGGGAGTAGAGTTAGACCACTTAGAATTTGTTCACATTGAATTAAGCTGAGAAAAGAAGCAACCATCAATGAATCCCAGAAAAGAGGATTCACCATGGCAACAGTAAACCAGAGGGGGCTTCAAGTACCATCTTAGAGGTCATGTGACAATGGACAGGTTTAAGTCAGGTTTGATATTAAAATGGGATGTTAAGTAATACTTTAATGATGCAAAACTCAGATATGGTTTGTACTACAGCTCATAAAACACAAAAATGTTATACATCATCATTGTGCATATAAAGGTCTGATATATATTTGAACATTTGGAGTGCAGTAACACAAAATGTACTTAACGTGACATTAAATACATTTATTAAATTATGGCAAGAATTCAGGCCACAACCCAATTACTGGATCTATTTGCTTAATATCAAGTTAATAATCCAAACCAATTTAAGACGTTATTATGAACAGGAAATTGTGTTATATTAAAAATTTGAAATTGATGTCTCATAGCTCCTTCCTGCTGGTTAGGAATCTCCCGAGATTCCTATGCTAAAGGAACTATGAAAGGAAGCATGCATTTTGACTTAAAGAGCTAAAAGCTTCGTGGCTAATTTGACTAATTCGGAACGAGCCCTGTGCTGGACCAGGTTAGGTTCACAGAGTGACATACCTTGGTGCCTGACTCAGGGTTTAGGTTAACTCTCTCTGTGAATCTGCAAACTCTGAGTTGAAGTCTTTTCATGGTTAACCAACATTATGAAGCTAATGCATAGATTCAAGCCATGTTTTACTCTTTGATAGACACTTTTGGGATTGGTGATGGGATAAAGAGACCATTGGCAGCAGGAGTGAATGAAAAATGTAACAAATTATGACACCACCTACAGTACTAGCTGCATAACTACATTAACGGTGTTGTTATTCAGAAACTGCTTTTCTGTTTAGCACTGTCTGACCTGCATAGAAAAGTCCTCCCTCTCTAGTGTAAAAACACATTCAGACAGGTTCTCATTTGATTCCAGGACTTGACAGGCTCTTTCTGTGTGAAGTTATTTATGTTGTTTCCTTAAGGGGCTTTGGTTTCCCTCACCTCCAGAGCAGAGGGTCAGGCTAACTTGAAATCAAAGAAGCTCAAGACTTAACTTTTCTTCTGATCAATGACATTTTGTTGTTCAATTTATGTATAAAGCTTTACTTTTACTTACAACGGACATTAATTGCCGTTATTACCGCTAATCAGAACCATTATACCGTTGTGAATTTCCTATATTTAAAAAAAAATCTTCATACTCCATTCTACTGTTTCCTGATCTATTATAATGTTGTTTCCTCATCAAAAATATAGCTGGAGTTATGTTTTATTTCATTCCCACATATTTAACACACAAACCCTGAATTTTTAGTTGAGTTCTTCTCTCAAACGGAAAACACTCTGTTCCACCTTGTGATGTCATGTGGTAATACAGGAAGTGCCCCACAGTGTTTTTTAAAATTGTATACACCTTCGCTAGAAACATTTGGATCATTTCAGTCAGGAATTGCCAATTTCTACTGAACAAAAGATAAAAGGCAGCTGTTAACATCATGACATCACGAGGTGGAATGGACCATTTTGAGTTTTGGACATGTAGACCGACCAATAATAAATGGTCACTCCAACATATGTGAATGAAACAAAACACAGCTCTGGGTATGTTTTTGACATGGTAACAACATTTTAACATGGCTTAAACCTCACAAGCATCATGTTTGTGTTATATAGGACCTTTGATTACTTTTGTATGTGATCCTGACACTAAAGGGTCAATGCGCTACATTCTGTGCAACGCTTCACCTCCTACACTCTCCTTTGTACTGTATGGACTACGTAGGAGGAAACATGATGTGAATAGAAGAGTGAAAGAATGAAGAAGGTTAAACTGAAGAAGATGAACAGAGACTGTTAACTCAAGGCTCAAACACCAATGTACTATTCATTCGAAGGAAATTGACTTGGTGAGAACTGTCAAAGCTCTCACTTAACTTAAGGGCAGGCATTTTACTGTATCTTTATTCATGTGCATTCTCTCCATTTAAATAAACGAATAAAATAAATGTCATGTAGGACACAAAAACATTAAAATGTTGATCCTATATATGTATAAAAATGACATAAACCATCTATATTACCTTTTCAGTTTAAAAATTGGCATGTAATTTAAGAGATAATCCAAAAAACTGAAATGATTTGCTTTGGACCAACGTAGATGAAGCCGGATAAACAAGTTCAGACCAATATATTTGACCTCTCCGATCATAAAGAACAGGAGCTGAATATGATGGCCTTCCTTCAGTGTGCCTTTGTGTATTTCCTTGAGTCATTGGAACAGTCATTTGCCAACAGAGATTCTAACCTGCACAAGTTTTCAAATATTTGCATGGCTGACAAAGAAGTGGCTGATATCTAATAAGTTTGTACACATTAGGGATGAATGTAATTTGAATGACCAGTAGAATGTGTGGGGTAGGATGGGCTTATGTATTTGTCTGTATGCTGTTTGTAGTATTTGAACCCGATCCAAGGTAATATCTGTTTTAATTCATTTGTGGTCAGTTTATCTTTATACATTGAATTCATATTTTCAGGATTTCCACCAACCTGGTCAGAGACTACAGGTGAATATTAGTATTCGTGCTATAACCTGGCACCAGCGTCTCTCCTATGACTTGTCTTCGTTAATGTATTGTTGTGCACAGACCCTATACAAATAATAACCATACCATACCAGGATGCTGTCTTCTACACCAAATCTACTCCTGACAAGCATGGTGAGGATTTTGTTCTTTGAATTTTCTAGTGCATTTGCTGTGCACTGGGAACTGCACCTGCTCCTTTCCTCTACACTCACACTCGTCTGATTTCCAGTATAAATCTTATACTTGTAACATCCAAATATATTCAGACGACACACAGCCATTGTAGCTTGCGTTAAAAACAACCAAGAAGTGGAGTACAGGGAATTCATCACAGCTTTTGGGGAAAGAAGTATCAAGAATGCCCTTGTAGTGAACACAAGCGACACAACTTTCAACTTTTATAAGAAAAAGAACACTCTCCGGCTATTCCAAAACACAAATGAGCAGGACAATGAAGCTATGACCCACTTTCCTTTGCTCTGTCCCTCTCTGTTTCTCTGTTGCTGCTTTGGTTCTGAAAATATTTAAATATACAACATCCCACTGTCTCCTCAAAACTGATCATGTCCAAATGAGGAATCTGCATTGTCGAAATCCACATTCCATGCTAGTCCTGTAATGTCAAGGGAACATTAGGGATGTGCAAATAATTTGTTCTCCGTGACAGGGCAAACAGACGCTTTGGACTGGCCAGTGTAATAGAGGACACATGTACAGGGAGAGATGGTGAGGAGAAGGAGGACAGTCCAGAGCAGAGCTGGGAGCACATGAGTAATGAGTGTGGAGCGCATACAGCTGATTGAACCGCTGGTAGAGTGGATAACTTCTGAAATGCTGCTCTGGAGAGGGCTGCAGGATTAACATGGGGGTTCAAATCATACACATGATGCACTGCAGTAGAATTTGCTCTAGTGGCACCATAATCAACTAGTGGAAAACTCACATATTCAAATCATTTTACAGCAAAATGAATGTGATATCCTGAACTAAAACATGTATTACAATACATTACCATTCACAAACATAAAGGGATGCTGTAACCTATTTACCTCCAGTTAAACCCATGAATAAAAAAAAACAACCAGAAAATGATAAAAACATTTAATAAAACTTTAATAGGAATTCCACCTGAACTTTTGAGTCTAATTAAAAGCCCCTAAATCTAACTGTACTGATATTTGCTCCAGCTTTACCATGGGAATTGTGAAAATCCAACAATGTTCAATCTACTGTCTATCAGATGATCCTCTGCTGTATTTATCAAAAATAATCTAGGCGGGACTTGAAAACTGATTTTCCTCCTTTGTCTGTTCTCAATTATAATTAGAGACAGCAGCTTCACAAAAAGCCCAGTCATTTGTGTGTAATCCAAAGGAAAAAGGATTCAGCTTGTTGAGGGTCATTTTAGGGGAGAAAAGGACAGATTTGTAAGGGGTTAAAGCTACCATCATTAAAGCTGACCCAGCCCTTTTGTACACCAAAAGATGCTATTTACATTACTGCAGTCTGGTGGTGCTTCAGCTTTGGCCTGACAGAAGAAGACCAGAGAGCATAGGTGAGCCCTAGACTGTATAAAGAAGTGGACATTGCCTATAGCGTTCTGCTCCCGTCAAATGAAGCTTATAGAGGCTAAGTTATAGGGGTGAATTTGGAGTTGAGTTTTATATATTTGGAATTCTGACTGCGAGTATCATAGCAACCAAAGAGCCAATCTGGAGCGGATCTGTGGAAGGTAATGCCCGCCCCCTGCTAAACCAGCGGGACAGGAGACAATAGGAAAATAAAAATACCTTGATCACGTAGAGCGGGTTAATATGAACATTTTAAGACCAAAATGATGACACTGACAGCAGCACTTCAGAGAGATGACAGTTTTCTAACGTAAATTGAATTGGAGCCCGTGTCAATGGAGCCAGAAGCGCGCCCATGGTCACTTCCTGCTTGGAACACGGCAGCTAGCAGGTTAGTTAGGTCCATTTATATATACCGTTTATGGGTGACCCTGAATAAAGGCGAGATCAGGTGAGGGCGAACTGGTTTCACATCTGTTATCTACTGGCGAAAAACAAACAAACAATCAAAACAAAACAAAAAACTTGCTGATGGTACTTTTCATGTAATATTTAATATAGTACTAAAACACTGATGGACTAATTTCATGATGAATTTCTGTCACAAAGAAATTACTGTTTCATGTTGCAAATGTTACAGTAATGTTACATTATTGTGCAAATGTTACAATAATGTGTTTTATGTATTGTAATGTATTTTAGCTGTTAGGATGTAACTTCAGTGTTGTGACCCACATAATTAACATCAGTTTATTAGCTGTTTACTTTATTTATTTGGTACTGTATAACCCAAGAGTGCATAAAGCAAAAACATGCAAAAAAATTTTAAATAAGTAGATATGATATGAGAATAGGTTAAATTATGGTTTAGGTTAAGTTACGGTTTGAGAAATCATGTGTGTGTGTGTGTATGTGTGTGTTTGTGGTGGGGGGCATGAACCATGGGACCCTGCTGCTGCACTGTGCTGTTACAAGTGAGGCAGCGAGCACAGGCCAAAGACATAATGTGCTTTTTCAGCCTCAGGGTCAAGATCAGTCAGAAAAAAAATCACAGATGCATCAATGGAAAAAAAATATATATATAGGAAACAGTACTGGCCTGTTTTTTGTAGTATACAGTATAATAAGGTGATAGCTGCCATGTAGTGTAATTGCAAGATGACATAATGACTCTTTTCCACCTTTAAGACGCTCAAAGCACTTTACATCAAGGAACCACTCACCCATTCACACACATATTCATACACCAATATACACAGCCACTAGGGCCACAGTAGATCTAAGCTACTGTTGCCTGATTGAGATACATAAGTGTAATACTGTGGAACATTCCAAGCCAAGCGATAACATCTCCAAGAGCTGGTAGCATGCCCTGCACCAAAAATATAGTAGAATATTTATCTTAACATCTTTCAATTTTTGAGCTTTGAGAGAGAACCTGCCAGGAGGTTAATTACAGTAAAACAAATAGTTGAGTAGATGTCATTAGTTTGTTAAACCCACTTTGTCTTCAATACAGTGTTCTGCAGTTGAGCTGATAATTACCTTGTGAAGATCTAACCCAAACCCATAACCTCAATTACTCTGGGGCAGCCTGTTAAACAGACCAATCCTGATTTTAATGGGATCTGAGGGCTCTCACTGTAATTCACGAAACTGCTGCCAGCCATTACTCTCAATAATCTACAGGTGCACTTGTGAGGCCAGAGCAGGTGTGTGGCATTATGACTTGTAGCTCCTTTTTTTTGTCTTTTTATATACTGTGCTTAAAGGGGCCATGTTACACTTCATTCTGACCTATGCTATAATGTTTCCTCATTAAAAAACATACCTGGCGTTTTGTTTTGTTTCATTCCCACATGTTTAACAAATAATCCCTGCAAATTTAGGAGTTTTCATCTCAAACAGAAAACACTCTGTTCCACCTTGTGATGTCATGTGGTAATACAGGAAGTGCTCTACTGTGTTTATAAACTCCATACACCTTCACTGTAATGATTTTGATGTCAGCCCTGAAATTACCAATCTCTACTGAACTAAAGATAAAAGGAGCTTTTAACTTGGAAACTACCACTACATGACATCACAAGGTGGAAAAGAGCATTTTGAGCATTGGCAATGTAGACAGACTAATAAAAGGATTACTCAAAGATGTGTGAATGAAACATGAATGAATATGCAGCCTAAATCAAACCCTTCTGAATTTCAGCTATACTTTACTCAGTATTTGAGAGTTGGGCAATGCACACTGTTCTACAGTTGTACTTCAGACAATCTGCAGTACAGCTCCTTCTGGCTATGCTTTGTTCCTTCTGACCCTGTGTAACGACCTGGGACGTGCCATGCTACTCTAGGTGTCATGTTTAAGGTATAATAAGGATGAGATGAGACACAAATCCCACAAGAGGATACAAGACTTGAGATTTTGACACATTTTAAGGCACTGTCCCCAATTTTTAAAGGCTTAAAACAGAACCAGTTCATTTCGATGGTTTGCAGAGGTCCAGAGTTGTTCCTCACTTTCCTAATCAGAATCAGAATCAGAATCAGAAGACTTTTATTGCCATAGTCTGTGAACACAGTTCACAAACTAGGAACTTGATTCGGTGAAATGCATTCCTAGCATCCTAATTATCCTAATTATCCTAATTACTTTCAGAAGCCAGAGCTGAGCTTTACAGCCATAGTGATAACAACAGTAAACAGTTCTACTTCCTGGTTGACAGAGGGAAAAAATACTTTCTAATTTAATGCAGAGAGCACATAGTAGTCTCATTTCTAACCCTAAGAACTGCTTTTAAAATACATGTGTAGGTCTACTGAGGCAAAACTCTCTTTAATAGCCTATTGGATAAATTGGTCGGAGTTGATGATTTTTGCTTCACAATTGTCAGTTTATTAGAATTTTGAATTTCAATACTTTCCCCCTATTGTATAGCATTGCTTAAAAAAAAAAAAAAAAAAAAACACCTTCCAAAGGAGACAGACTTTATTTTGTTCACACCAGATTTAAACACACGGAAAATAAATCTCATGAGATCATTTTCCACAAGTCTGCGCAATCTTGTGAAAATTTTACCAGGTGAGATCTTGTGGCATGAGAGCTTATCCCATCCCTTTGTAGTACTGTTTTTTTTTTTTTTTTTTTCTTATATCAGAGCTGCAGGTGGTCATAATGTTGGCTAGCTAGTACACTGATTTATATCATACATTTTTTACATGCTTGAAGAACACATAGGACTTTGATCAGTAGTGCTGTTGGTCAGAGGTTGACCAAACAATATTGTGGGTCAGTAGTTCTTCTGTCTGGGGACAGTGAAGCCTGTGCGGCTAACACGGCTGGCCACGAGCTCCTCACAGAGACTCCGGTGAGACTGGGTCACAGAACAGTTCACACTAAATTACAATGGACGTTCACAATGAGACCAGAGTCACAGAAGACTTCCTCCACTTGCCCTACACGTGTGTGGTTTGTGTGGGGGCTGGAGCTGCATGTTGAGTGCTTGGGCTGACAAATGCATACTGACAGAATTATACTCAGTTATAGGTCTCAGATAATGTAACACTTTGATCTGACAATAGATCTCATAACTAACCATCTCATGCCATAGTAAATCACATGCTTGCATAATCTCACAGATGCAGAGAAAAGACTCATTTTAAATCAAGCTATTGCAGTTTTTAGTGATGGACTTTTGGCTCTTTTGTGGGATCTGAATCTCTTGGACCCGTTCATTTCAAAGAGCCGTTCAAAACACTGGCTCTTTTTATATTTAATTTTATGACAGAAGCCAATGCAAAAACTCACTTTATCTACAAACTAATCCCAGAGAGAGAGATGACCAAGGCTCGGATCTGTTCAAAATGGTTCAAGCTGAGAATGGTAGTGGATTTACCCTCGGAAATGATGAAATTTTAAATAAAATGTTGCACTACAATAATAAACTGTTATTATGATAGTAAATATGTTTTTGAGCTTGCTCTGCTTCTGTTCTGCTTCTTGTGTTGGTTCATTGGATCAGTTTGAAAATGCATAAAATGCATAAAAATTTGAAAGAAAAAGATTTGGATTTTTTAAAACATGAGGACCAGATCCATCCGTTCACATTAAGGAACTGTTCAAAAGAGCCAACTCACTCCCGAACATGCAGTGACTAGTAGCTTTTAATACAGATTAAACAAAAGGTTTAGGTGTGGTAAATAAATAAAAAAAAAAAATCTAAATACTGTATTTTATAGTTACCCCAGTGTATACAGTCAACCAGGATCATTGCTTCCAGTATTTAATATTTTCTGGCAAATCCAGCCTGATATCGCAGGCACCAAATGATATAAGTCTGTACGTCCTCGACTGTCCCAAACCCGCTCAAACGTGATCGTGCAATTAGTTTGTTTTTTTTGTTTTTTTTTGCAGTGATACATGTTAAACAAAGAAGCTCATTGGTCAGCTATGATTTACAAATAAAAGCACATTTCTCTCACAACAGAGTTTAGTGTTTTGTCCATTCATTTAGCAGAAATCCACAATGTTTTTCAGCCCTTGTGATATTTTTTTCCTTTATTTATTCTGATATTGACAGACCACGTGTGTCCCTGATTGGTTAATCCACCCGTTTACCGCACCCATTTGAAAACAGGGAGATTCACTGGGGACCAGACTCACATCTTCGTAAAGTATTGAAGCAGTGAGTATTCTGAATCCAGGCAAGTATTTAACCGTAACTTTGAGTAATGTATAATATAAATATGTTTCATTATTCATATTTTTTCCTTTCCTTTATGCATTTGGTAGTTACCACTGTTTGAACTTACATAAAATAAAGTCCTCCCTTTTAAAATAAAACGGCAATCCATTTTTCAATTATATTTCTGTACAATTGCAATAAAGATAAAAGCAAATGGGACTAATATAATTCTGACTAAAGATTAAACTAGATTATAATGCTGAAACTGCATTTTAGATAATGCAAGATGCCAATGTAGAACTCTAACCAATTTATCTCAAATCCATCTGCTTGCTTTTATGGTTATTGTAAAAAAAAAAAAAAAAAAAAAAAAAAAGCTTCATTTCTTCTATTGGCAAAAATCTGTTCATTTCTTTCCACAAGAATTTCATACTATCTGCACTAGGAATGATTTTAAATTCCTGCTTTAGCTCTGTATCTGTACCAGCAGGCGTACCAGCAGGCACCCAGATGCATTGTGGGTAACAGGCAAACATGAAACCAAAAACCAAGGCCAAAAAGACGTGTAATTTTGGAAAAGTCAGAGTATTTAAAAGCATTGCCGTTGGCGTCTTTGCACACAATCAGTGAAGTGGCTCATACATATTCATTGGGGAGATCCTCGTGGAGATGCATAATGGTGCCCTGATGGTGTGTAATTATGTCTGAGATCAGACAGGTTAATCAGAGAGACTGTTTCCATAGGCATTGCTAACATTTTGAAATGACAAGATTTAGACGTGGGTTTCAAAAAACTGTAAATAGTCATTTTACCCAACAAGCTTTAAGGGGGGCAAACTGAAGTATTGTGTTAAATAACATGTAATTATCACTACCCCCGGGTGCTACACTTGAGCAAACATAAAAACTGGAACAGATTTTTTACTTAGTCTGTTTTTGTTGTGAGAGACATGTGGTTGTTTTTTGCAGAACGTTGGGTACAGTATAGTCTTTGTGAACCAATAGTGATGAACTTTGTAAATATTTAAAGGTCTTATATTGACTCTTGTTTGTTTTATACCATGGTGTAATGCTGTTACCTCATCAAAAACATAGCTTGAGTTGTGTTTTGTTTATTAGTCTGTCTACATCTCCAAAGCACAAAATGCTCTGTTCCAACTTGTGATGTCATGTAGCGGGAAATGGTCATAGTTAATGGTCACATTTTTATTTTTATTTTAGCGCTTTTCTACCTTCAAGACACTCAAAGCACTTTACATCAAAGAACCACTCACCCATTCACACATTCACACATTCATACACCAATGTACATAGACCAGTGGTTCTTAACCTGGGTTCGATCGAACCCTAGGGGTTCGGTGAGTCAGTCCCAGGGGTTCGGCGGAGGTCAAGACACGCACCCGACTCATATGACTCGACTGCGAGCGTCTCCAGACGCTAGCCGTGTCCTAATTCGACAAATGCACCCTTTGCTGTGCCTATCTAACACTGCTCCCTCTAAGCTGTGCGCGTGCTCAATTGCACACTGCTGACACGGTCTCCGCGCACAGAAAATCTGTGCTGCGCACAAACAAATGGAATCAGAATTGAAAATAAAATAAACACACAACAATTCATTCTGCGCTATTTTTCAATGTGAGTCAGTGAGTGTGACAGGGGACGAGCTGCTCCAGACAATTATATGATTCACATACGTATTTGTGCAGCTTATCAACGTTATTGACAGGCTTCTCATGAGCCGCTACCAGAGTTTTAGCCGATGTGGACTGAAAACTCGCTGAAGATTCTAAATGCCGTTTAACCCCTTAATGTGCCGACGGCCCGCCCTCGGGCAAAGATCCGTTCCTGATCGGTAAGCGTGGTTTATTCTGCTATTGACTTAATTGTGGGTCAAATGTGTATTATGTGTAATCATTAGCATTAGCTAATGCCAATCTGCAGTAATAGAGCAGCTGGGTGTGCAGATACAGATTCCTCTCAGTGTGTATTGGTCATTGAATACTGTCACTTCGAACGGCATAAAAACATACAACGACATAAAAACGAAGAAAAGGAACAGACTTTGCTGTGAAAATGACATGAGAGTGGCCAAGGTGAAGCCCTGCATTTCTGACCTGGTCTCTCAAAGGCAACAACAGAAGTCACACTGATTTGCAGTAAATATTCATTATTGTAGCCTAATGGAAATTAGATGATGGGTGTGTGTTAAAATGTAAAAAATAATAAAAAGCATAAATACAGTAAGTTCATTATTGGAATACATAATACAATACAAAATTAAAATAATTTCAGTGTGGTAGTATTAAAAAAGGTAATGTCCTTGTTAAAAGGTATGTATGTAATTTGTTGTGAGTTTATGCATTGTATTGGTTTTATTCTTTGAACACAGTGATGTTAATACACGGTTTATTTTGTGCACCAGTAAAACATACATGTCTTGAATTTGAAAAAAAAAATAATTTATTCTTCAATAAAGAAGGGTTCGGTGAATGTGCATATGGAACCGGTGGGGTTCAGTACCTCCAACAAGGTTAAGAACCACTGACATAGACAATGGAGGCGTACATTGGTGTATTCATCAGTGGGAGCTGGAATTGCACCATCAACCTGTGGGTCAGTGGATCTGACTATTCTACCAATGATGTTGATGTCGACAGCGTGATTCAAACTGCCAAACTTCAGATAGTGGACAAACACCAACTGAGCTACTGTCGCCCCAGTAGTTTTCCAGTTAACAGCTACATTTTACATTTTGTTCTGTAGAGATTGATCATTCCAGGGCTGAAATTATCCAAAAGATTCTAGTGAAGGTGAATGAAGTCTGTGTAATCCCTCAGTCATCCAGGTCTGATCCATAGTAAAAGTGTGTGTTTTTAAAGATCAGCAGCAATCTACCGGTAATCTGACCAGAACTGAAGAAGCGGCTTCGATGAGCAGCGAAACGTCTTCAATCCTACAACTTTTTGTCCAGTTAAGAGATTTTACTTTTTTTTATGAAGATGTATGAAGTTTACAAACACAGTGGAGCACGTCCTGTATTATCACATGACATCACAAGGTGGAACAAAGTGTTGTGTGTTAAATATGTGTGAATGAAATGAAACAAAACACAAATCCACGTATGTTTTACCTGGATCATAACCTAGATCAGAAAATAGTATAATATAGGCCCTTTAAAGTTTACATTTTTACGTATTTATAATTTTTTAACAATTTGAATTCATTGAGAAAACTGAAATTGTGGGGTAAGGTGCAGTCTACAAACAGTTTGCTCACACCTTGGACAAGTGAGAAATCAGGCCTGTGAAATGCTAATCAGGCACATCGCAGCAGTGGGGGATGCCATCAGAGGACAATAGGATGGATTGGAATAACACATTATGAAGCTGGCAGGTAAACAAAGACAGCGCCATTTCAGGTATAACTCCTACTTTGGGTGTGACTAATCTAGCTAGGGGCACTATAAATTCTGTCTTCCGCATGGCAGTCGAAACACACGTTCAGATGAGTACTAGTGTTGCAACTTTTGGCTCCTTTACGGGATTCGAATCTTTTGGATCTGTTCCTTTTAAAGAGCTGTTTTAAAGACTGGCTCTTTTACTATGTATTTATATGACAGAAGCCAATGTGAGAACTCAACAAAACAAACAACAAACTAATAAAGCGTAACAAACTGTTCAAAAGAGCCAACTCGATCACGGACATCACATCACTAATACTACTACATTGGACCATTTCTCTTTTTTTTAAAATAATAACATAAAATATTAAATAATGTATTTTAGAAGTTTTAGAATGCCTTTTTTTTATTTAAGACACAATTTGAGATTAGTAAAACGCTTATAAAAACTTGCTGCAAATATACAAATCCATTCTTCTTCTCCATCTTGTAAAAGTACTTTTCTTGCCCTAAACTATCTTGATTTAATCACTGGGCCAATGCAATATGATAAACAAAATATATTGCTACAAGTTATCTGTGAAAACATCTGCTGATTCAAACTCTACATTGTTTATCTAATACATTTAAAAAAAGATATATGGTCACATTCATGCACATGATCACTGTCAAAGAAAGCCTTATCTGAATGTGTCCACTGCATTTCTGTACAAAGTTGTAGATCCATTGATGAATACTCTTGTTCTTGTAGTCACATGTAGTGTCACATTCAGAACGCATGATGCTAATGTCCTGGGAGAGCAGACACCCCTCACTTAGATCCGTACCACTGGTTAAGGTCTGTACTAAAGAGTTATGTACTGCACATGCTGCTACTTCCACATGCTCCGTCTGCATATACACAATACATGAGCTCAGAGCAGCCTTCTTCCCCCTAACAACCGCTTTTTTCACCTCTAGATATCCAGCCCATGATTACATAAGAGCCAGCCCAACCCTCCCTTGCTTCTCTCCAGGGACACATCTCAGCTGGTTAGTCAGGGACAGTAGCTACGCGTCAAATGTGAATATAATGAAAAATCGCAATATATTTTCTATGACCATGAGAATATATAGTGGATGTAAATCTTTACTTGATTGCAGCCACAAGCAGTACTCAGTATTCATTGTGTCAATTAAGGGCGATAGCAATAAAACAGCCCTGAGTGTGACAAACACTTCTGAAAATTGCTCTTCAACAACAGCAAATCAATTTATAGCTGTTATGTTTCATGTATTAGAGCGAAACGTGTCTCGCCTCAGTACAGATATACTGTATAAGGGTCTTGAGGCCAAATGCACTGTGTATTATCTGCATCTGCAATGTGTTTTACTGTCATATGATCAGGAAGTGCACAGTTAGCATGCTAGTTGCTGTCAGCATTACTGTGATGCAAAAAAACTCCGTTCTGGCATCTGAAAAAGCTTATCAGCTCATCACGGTGAGTAATTAGGATGTTTAGAATGCATACATGAGGGTAAATGAGGAATAACTTTGGATCACTGCAAACAGTTTAATATACTGAGTTTAGTTCTGTTTTTCATATTTCTCAAACATAACTGTATGTACCTTGTTTTGCTGGTCTTGCTTTTCTCCCAGCGGTGGATGAGGCGTTGTTTTGTAACTAAAGATAATAAACATTTCTAGCATGTGTCAGAAATGCTGGGGTTTTGTGTAGCAGAATGAGAAGAATGGTCAGTGCGGATTCCTCTACTTTGTGCTAAAAGGCACACACCGCTGTCAGCATCCAGCTAAAATTTTAAGATAAAACTTTGTGAGCTACATTGTCAACTTTTGTTTGTGAATGTAAACAAGTCCCATGGCAAGTTTGGTTCATATAAAATAATACATGCTGTGACAGAGGGAACATGCTCTTTCCAAACTACATTTCTTCTGTTATTCTTTATAGTTGTGTCTGAAGAGTGGACTCAAACCAAACTGAAGATTTTCTAGTTTCAGCGTAAATGCTTATGTTACGTTGCTTATGTCAAAGACCTTAAATAAGCTCAAACCAATGTGTGTTTGTATGTTTTTTTTCTATAATATTTAACATCAGTACCGAATGTGGGATTAAACACAACCACAGCCACAGTCCAAACACGTCGTGAAACTGGACAGAGCCTGGACAACCTAACGAGGGAGAGAGGGAGGAGGACGTATGACAAACAACTTGACTTGCACTTCAAGGCTGTACATCAGGCTGAGAACTAAGCGGAGTGGAGGCATGTGACGTCACAGGCCTTTGAAAATGCAGTGGGAGAGTTTAACCACAGTTGGCAGCACATATGGTTTTTGACTGTGACATTACCCTAGTTTGCATTAAAATGGCAAATAAATTGACTAGGAGCAGCTATATAATGCCATGTACACAAAAAACAGTTGATTTAGTGTTTTGCTAGTTCCCTTTAAAGTCTCAACTTCAACATTTGAATCCTTCTAACTGCACTTCTAAACACATACAACAACCAAACTAGCAAAAGCATAGATATATATATACCCACTCCACTATTTCATTGAAACATTCTGTTTTTATCCAGACAGAGAACCGGCACAAATATGTTATGAGTGTGTGACTGTATTTAAAGAGATGGTATTTTACTTCTATGGGGTATTAACTGTCAACACATAACACATTTAGATCACCATGTTAACTTCTACTGTTTTGAAAATGCAAAGTTTGCCAAAAAGCATGTATTAACAAGTTTTCTCTTTGATTTTTGATGCTCTGAGTCTCCTCTCCAATTGCTCTGTGCGCTAAGTCACGCCCCCTTCAGAGCACTATCACAACACAATCCGGTTTATCACGTTGTTGTGTATAGTTTTGTATCATGCTTTTCTTCATTTATGGAGAATTTTCACGTGGGATCATGGATGACGTCAGCTTGTGGTCAAAATCTTACAGCTAACAGTAAGGAGGGTTTGAACAGGGCTCCTGAGAGATCGCTCAAAAACTCAAACATGCATGGACGACATCTAAAACTTCTTCAGGCATATTTTTGATGAGGGAGTAACATTATAATATGGTAGAAAGCTCAAAAATTGATTTGTGTAATACCCCTCTTTACCAAACACATTTTCAGCAGTTAAAGTATTTCTGAGGCGGATGTTCACTGGCTGTCATAATGGCACAGAGACAGATGAAACAGTACAAACACCAAAGAGAATTCCTTGTTCAGCCCTGAGCTCCTTAAAACCGAACACATTCTACATTCAAACACTTGCCTGTAAGGCTGTTGTAGCGTTGTCACCTGATAATGTAACTTATATATGAATCAAATCAATTATGGTCACACGTTCCTTCACACGCTGCTTGTACTTAAAGAGGAAGACAGCTGTATTCGTGTCTCTTGTCTCCGTTGTCTCTCTGCATTATGCTAGTAGCTGATCTCAGGGTGCCGCAGACCCAATGTACTCCCGGCATCGTGCCTTTGCTGGTGGCAGTACTGCTCTGACTGGAGCAAAGATTAACCATGACATACTGCTTGCACTTGCACTTCAAAGACCTGTGGACCTCAGCTGCAAACCATTCAAAATGCAATGCTGTGCAAAGTCAGGGTTTAATATCAGAGGTTTGGGAGATTATTAAGTAGATGTGTCAATAAGAGATACATGATGGCACATTTCTAATATCGCTGCAAAAGACCAGAGGTGAATGATCTATCAGTGGGTCAGTGTAACAATGTTCCTTAATGTGAACAGTTGGAACATTTTTTTTTAAAGAACTGAATCTTTTTCTTTCCAAAGCTGGTACATATTTACACTGATTAAAGTTGAACCAACACTAGAATCAGCACATACTTTATCATAATTTCAAAGGGTAAAGTCACTCCTACTCTCAGTTTGAACTAGTTTAAACATATCTGAACCTTTGTTGTTTCTCTCTGGGAATAGTTTGTTGTTAAATGAGTTCTCACATTGGCTTTTGTCATGTAAATAAATGGTAAAAGAGCCTTCTGAACGGCTCTTTCAAAACAACGGATTCAGAAGACTCAGATCCGACAAAGGAGCCGAAAGTCCCATCACTAGTGTAATCCCGCATTCGCTCAGGAGTGGAAAAGGTATCAGAGGTACAATGTTTTTGAAATCGAGATGTTTCGAAATCATTTCCAATCAGAAGGTACTAGACGAAGAAGCAAAAATCTATCCTGCCCTTTGAAGTGAGCTTCTACCCATGAGGAGTGCAATAACTGAAATAGCCCAAGAGATGTAAAGAGAGGCTCGGGACGCTGGATATCTAACAGTTTATTTACCATAAGGAGCCTGTGCTGCAGTAGGGAATATTATAGGTGTACGGGTAGAGCTATTCACAAAGAAATGTCTTGAAAGTCTTTGCACTGGAAAATGCAAATGCATTTTTTTCCTATTCATTAGCTTATTCTATGATTTCTATTGTGCAATATGGTAGAAAATAGGGTCAGCAACAAAAAACCATACAACGATACTGAAAAAAATTCATAAAGAGGAGAACTTTTTTGTTTTTTTTTGTTTTCATCTATACATCAGAACTTGTATGTTAATATAAAAATATATGAATAACATTATATTCAGTTTGTATTTTTAGTATAGTGACAGTATGTAGTTGCGACTATAGGAGTGAATGCTCGTAGTCACACTTGCTGATGGAGGCACGGCTGCTATTCTGCTCCTTTGGTCCCTACTGGCCAACACACACGGTTTTACACACAAGAAAGGTGTCTCTCTTAAGAACACAATGACAACCCTGGCTTTGGGTGAGGCACAAATCTAATCCACAGCAGTATGTGTATGTCATGATTTTTGTATTTACACTTTCACAAATCCTGCCAAAATGTTGCTGTTGCAGAGCTTAAAGCAGCCTTCTCACAACCATCCTGACAGTGTAATCCTCAGCAGATTGATCTGGAGTATATTTGAGCTCTCAAACCTCACAAGATTTCAGATCACTTTGCTGTTCTGTATGCATTTTGTATTAAGCCTTAAACCCCTGGGTATTTCTTTTCACAGTTTATTCCCAGAGTCCATTAAGGATTTAATAATTGTTTGTTGTTTTTTTTAAAATCTAATGAAGTGAAGATATGCACTTGTTAATGACAAACCCAAAATGGATGAGAACAGTTATTTGCGTCCATTCCTCTGTCCAGTTAGAACGAAGAGAGAGAGAGAGAAAAAATACATGTGAAACATTAAGGGCTGAACGCGGTGGGAGAGAGGGAGCTCAGAGTGAGATTTAAGAGCGGAGTAGAGTGCGGAGCTGCACATACTATACACCAGAGAGAGGGAAAGACGAGAGAAAGAGAGATAGAGGGAGGGAGAGAGTATAGACCAAAGAGAGGGAGGCAAGAGAGAGGGAGAGAGAGAGAGAGAGAGAGAGAGAGAGAGAGAGAAGGGGGAGGAACTGCACCGAGAGGCAACAACCAGCAGCAAATGAGCACAACACAGCGGCACAGCGGCATGTCTGTGTCTAACACTGGAGCTGCTTCTACTCTCACTGTGAGTGTCCAGATCAAAACCGGCTCTATGTGAAGAAGCTGCAGAGGTCCACAACCTTGGTCCACAGCCCTGATCTACAACCCTGGTCTATAGCACGAGTCTACGGCCCTGGTCTACAGCTCTGGTCCCACAGCCTTGATCTACAGCCCTGGTCTACAACCCTGGTCCACAGTCCTGGTCTACATCTTTGGTCCCACAACCCTGGTCTACAGCCCTGGTTCACAGCCCTGGTCCACAGCCTTGGTCCACAGCCCTGGTCCACAGCCCTGGTCCCAGCGCCTTGGTCTCAGATCCTGGACAACACATGGGGACAGAAAAAGGTTTGACTGGAGCAGGTTTCGTCTGGACTCAACACTCATGAACTCCAGCCTCCTGTGGCATACCCTCTCACTAAGGTAAGCCACACTTTTCATAACACCTATTTATAACAAGCTGTTGAGTACTAGTAGTAATCTGTCCATATGTTGTTGACTTTAACTGTGCAAAAGTTTTAGTGAGATATAACAAAGTCAAGTTGTAAATGAACATGCAACAAAGAAGTGAGAACAGACATGATTTATACTTTTGATCTGAATCATTTTTAGAAATGTTTTGTTACCTTTGTAAAAATCACTAAATATCTAAGATCTTCTTCATTTGGGAATCAAACAAAAAACAAAAAACTGAACAATGAGTCTAATACAGTACAAGAATATTTACAAAATCCCATTGGATCAGTTTCTTAATATATGTTTGATCATCTTTGTTTATTCTAGTTTTGAGTGTACTTTTTATTTCATTTTTTTCATTTATGGCATGTATTTGTGGCTGTACTGTACTGTGGATCATGTTACGGTGTTACGCTGGTGTCACTTTCATAGTTTGTTGTGTAGTCAAACCTGCTCTCCCTCTGTAATGGGTTTTCCAGCACGTTGTCGTTGCCTTAGAGGGGACAGTGGCTTTTCATACTACTATTAAAAGAACCCATGTGTTTTAAGACCCTGAATACTTATCAATATTCTGAATGACTCTGGATTCATCATGTGGCTCACATTAGATGACATAACAGTCACGCCGATGTTCTGTATACCATGGTACTGCTGACATACTGTAGTAGTAGTCATTTGGGTTTAGGGGGAGGATCTCCGCTCTTCCTCTGGCTCTCAAAACGGATGTATTTGTTATTCATATTTTCCCCAAAAACAACAGGGCTTTATTAAAACATCTCTTTAAGCAGTTTTCACAAATAATGAATAATTGACCAAGGCTTTTGTAATGTGAAAGTAAGATGTCATTTGATCTGATATGGATAAGTGGATTAAGCGCAGAGAGAGGCTGTTTGTTCAGTAGGACGGGGATAATTGAGTACACCATCCCACACTAGTTAGATGATAAAATGGATAAATCTAGATTTGTATTACATTCCCTTGACTCAGTGTTTTTCCTAAGAAGACACCACGTACAAGGTTGTTTTTGTTTAGTTTTCATTGTATTTTTTCATTTATTTTCAACTTAACGGAACAATAAATATATCAACATTCAAATCTTCGCTTGCCTCTCATTCTTTTGGTGAGTGTGAAAAAACAAAACTGTCATAATTGTCACTTGACAGACCATCACCTATTGACCCTATAATGAGCAATGGTCAAGAGACAGTCCCAGACTTAAACGGAGGATTTTCCAGTGATATCGCTCAAGTGACAAAGCTCAGTGTCTAAGGCAGAAGAAAAACAAATGAGTATGTCCCCTAATCTCCAGACTGAAGAGACTGAAATGACAGAAAAAGCATTCCCCTGAGACTCCATTGTGCACAGAATTAAGATGATGTGACTTGTTACAGTTCTAATCAAAACTCATCACCACATCTTTATAGATTCATTATTTGAAACATGTCATCGTGAAGGGAATGAAAGAGTTGTGGAATCCAATAATGCTACTGATGTACCTCCGGAAGCCTGCCAGCAATAATAATCATTAAAGCCCCTATTTAGATTGATCAATCCCTGTTGGCAACAAAAGGCAGTCTGCTCCCTGTTCAAATCCAACAATAATGAATTGCATTACTGCTCCTAGGAGAGAATGTGGAGAGTGGGGACACATGCATTAGCACTACAGTGAGTATTATATGGTATTAATTAACAGATTTAATCCACTAGTATGACATAAGTTACACATATTTGATTCAAGCACATTTACAAAAGATTTTCAAAAAGGCCAGACATAAAAAACATAATATCTTAGGAACCAGTAGACAAAGATATGTGTGTTAGGGTTGGATTCTGTGCATTACACTGTCTGTGGGAACTTTTACATGTGAGATGTTTTATGATATGCAGATACTTGTTTTTTGTTGTGACATCGGCTTTATTCTTTGCCGCTAAACACTGCTCCCGTCAATAGAGAGCAACAGAAACAGTCAACAGAAAACAGCTAAATACGGCGTATTAAAAAATGTCTCAGAATTGAAAGCTTGTCATTTGAGTCAAATATCAAACCTGTACTATTTGTAAGGCAAGCAAAACTTTCTTAAACTTAATGATGTATTTGTTTATCTATGTGGATCCCCATCCACTTACACATAGTGTCTGCTAATCTTATACAAAAACACTGCTCAAGATTTGCTTCAGCAAATCATGTATCAGGCTCTGAACAGACAGACTATCTGCTGCTCGGCACTCTTTATATGCTCATGATGGAGAAGAATGCTCAATGATGACTCACTTTGGTCAAAATTTTAAAAGACACATTTTATTTATTTTTTTATTATTATTATTTTCATATTGTAGTGTTATGTAATGCATCTGTAGTCCTAACCTGACTTTTGATGCTGGTGAGTGTATGGTGAAGGTCAGTTCAGTGCATGGTGGTGTACATTAAATGAATGTCTGATTAAGATCTGTGAGTGGGCACACACACACACACACACACAGGGTTGACCCCCGCTGTCACATAACACCACACACACGTACTGTCCATCAAATGACTCCTGGGAGCAGCGCTAGCCGCATGCACATAAGTAATACAGTTTATCATCAAACATTAAGTAATACACTTTACACATCCTCTGTTATAGTAAATGTAGCATGCACGGAGACAGTGTGCTTGTACTTATATTAATGCCACACAGTACTGCTGAATGGAAAAACTGAACCATATACAAGAGACAAATCCTTACGTGAATGGGAATACATACAGTTGCATTAAGTATTTTTAGAACAAGTTAAGAAGACCTATTGTGTTTGTGTCTGTGCTATGGCTATAATTTATGACACTTGTGGGTCATTATGTTATAATTTGAACATCTGAAACCATTTAAAACAAGTTAATAAAAGAAACACCTCAGCTGATTTTTGTGTTAGAAAACTGCTGTACCCAATAGGAGCTGATGTCTGATTGATAGCTACAGATCACATGAGAAGCAGATTTTTTTTCTCATTTGTACCAAAATGACAGCGTCGAATCCAGCGCATATCACCAATTAAGAAAATAAAATTGGAGAAGTAAGTACAGAGCAGTGGGCGTGTACTGGTGGCGGTGAAAACGAGTTGATTAGCAATATGGTGTCTTGAAAATAAGCGATTAAAGATTGCTCAGACATGCACAAATCACTCCAAAAACAATGTTGGGTGAGTAAATGTTGAGGGGAAACAACCAATATGGTTAAAAGCTTTAAAAATGTAATTTTGCATAATAGGCCTCCTTTAACGTTTATACAGTAATAGCTAAATGAAGTATTTACTTGTTTCTCATGTATTCATTAGTCAGCTTATTTGTGAACTTCTTAAACAGAGTAAGAAGAATGTTGTTTCCCTTGATACTCTTGCTTATTACCACGTACCCTGTGGTTTTTGTGTACACTGTGCATAGAGTTTGTATATTTTGCCTGACCTTTACAAAAATATATTAATGAGAGCACCCTACTGCTGCTGCCTACTGAGAATACATTATAAATTCCCCATTTATGTACATATGCACATATCTAATGGTTTGTGTGGGGTTTTATGCTTGTTAATGTTTTAGGCAGTAGAGACATGTGTGTTTTATTCATATTCAAGCCTATTTCTATGTAAATAAGAGCTGGCCCTAAGTTTAATGAATATTGCTTTCTGTTGACTTGTTGAGACAGACTGGCCATATAAAGGTCACTGATGAGATGATCGCCTTTCACTGTTATGTAAGGACAGGGACATGTGAGTGTGGAGGAATGTTCACCTCTCAAGCTCTGAGGAAGTCCTAGGATAGCAACAAGGAAAAGTTTATGCTTGCCGTGACCTATGACCTGGCTCCTTTGTTGTACTGGAATTGCAGTTTTTTTTCAGTTTGAAGTAATATTGTGTACCTTATCTTAACAAGGGAGGCTGTGTTGTAGTGAAATTGCTTGTGAATGCAATGTAGGTTGTCTTCCTCCACTAGAAACAATAGCTCAGACCGTCTCTACGTATATGACATAGAAAAAAGTAATTCAGATAAGAAGACAAGATATTGTTAACTCATCCCCAGATCATGAGCTGTTCACCTTATCCCAGAGTTTTTATGGGCGCTGCCATCGTCCTTTGGGTTGTATTATTTTATATGGGGCTGCCGATCTTGACAGCAAGTGAGTTCTTTATGGACTACAAAGCTGTTTTAAAGCTTCTCAGGGAATCAGTGCATGGTTGAGTTGTTGGTGCACAAATCAACCAAATTTATACAATATTTTAGCAGCAAATTTTTTCTCAAAGGATTCCCATTCTCATTTATGGAAAAAGTGGGCAGAATAAGGTACTTAGACTTGAACAGAGTACATTATCTGGAGGTGTTTGCTTTTTGTTCAAGCTCTCTTCATAATATAGAAAATGAAATCTGTCACATTCCTCTGAGTGGATCTCTCTACTCTTGTTGTCACACTTTGATGCATTCAGTCAAAGCAGCAGCGGACTACTGGAGGCAGATGATTAGGACCACGTCTGCTTGAATGATCTCTGAGCTGATCCCAGTTTGCCAAACCAGTAACCGCTTGTCTTGGCATAGCAGAACTTTTTCCAGTCAATTTGGGAAGATTGTTCGTCATTTCAGACTGGTTGAAATGTAACGTCCTGGGGGATGTGACTGAGTCCACTGGCACGTCACTATCAATCCCACTGCCCTGTGAGACACACTACAGAAACACACTTGTTATACCGGGGGGGGGGGGGGGGGGGGGCTCAACTATGTGCGGCCGATTAGCTTCTGTTGATCAAAGGAAGGTCTGAATCCCATAGGATATCACGGCCGCCCTAGGGACCGGAGCTGTGGAGGGGCCGCAGAGTGTAGCATGTTGCTAATAGACTCAGGGTAGAGGTTCTGTTATGAGAACAAGAGACTGGATTTATTTAATCCTCTGCAGTCACAATGTTAGCTCCTGGTACTCCAAGTTTATGTTATTTATTTCCAGAAAATAACCCATCACTAAAGAATGCAGTTCTAGTTCTGACCCTAAATTAGACACAGAGAAAAAAGGTTATGTTCTAACTGTTGAAATGATTTGAAGATTGCTGCAACATTTTTAACCATCTCTATTACTGTTACTAATATACTTTTATTCCAAAATCACTAACAAACACTGTAACTTCTACTTATTTTCCCTTGGTTCTTACCACTTACCATTATGGCACACAATTACTACATATTAGTTCTTTACACTACCACAACAACTCTAATATTACTACTTGGTACTGCGACAAAAACTATTACTACCTACTACTACCTAACCTCAATCTTAAAACCCAGTATGTAACTTTATAGCCAAAAATCGACAAAATATGTTTTTTTTAATGTTTTTTTTAAGCCTTTGTGTTGATTAATAACCTCCCTTTTTCAATTCCAGTCACCTTATGAAACTCGATGCACCATTGGCTACGTACACATACATTATAATTTTATTTATTATGGCCCTTATATGCACACTATAAGCCCTTTAAGCTGCCTTAATCACATGCCACGCCTAAGGGATGTTATGATTTTGAGCATTCACCACACGATCCTTCTCCACTGCTCTGGAATAATACCCTCCTTTTTCCATCTTTGAATGTATAACTCTATATGGCGGAGTTAAGTGGCGCACAGGTAGAACAAAGCGGGAGCAGCCTCAGCTTGGGGTCGCCTTAAAGACAGCGTTCTGCATATGAAAAATCTTTGTGTCCTTCATGTGCTATATTCTGAGCTATGCATACCAGCAGCTGCAAAGACGATCTGTTCAATGAGTCCATGCATGAGCAGATATAATAATTCAGCTACACAAGCCTTTAATTAGGGGTTGAAAAGCTGATCTTTTAAATAGAGTCTAATTGGTTTGCTGGGTGATGGTTTGTGGTAACAAGGTGACAATGGCAGTTAGGCAGTGATGCGTTCACCTCTGATTTCATAAGCTTAATTGAAGAGGC
This sequence comes from Periophthalmus magnuspinnatus, assembly GCF_009829125.3. Lineage (NCBI taxonomy): Eukaryota > Metazoa > Chordata > Actinopteri > Gobiiformes > Gobiidae > Periophthalmus > Periophthalmus magnuspinnatus. Next base: position 23,701,002 of record NC_047132.1, read on the forward strand.
ATCTGGCTCTGGGTGTACAGCTGTAATTGCTTCTTATGTTTGTCATAGAGACCCGGAATGTTTCTCATTTGATTTTAACCTGAAGATGAGGTGCTGTTCCGCTTGGTTAATCAAATGATACCAGTGTATTTATTCTCTATCAGGGTGATGTTGTGGTAGTTTTAAGTAAAACTGAGGTTGCTGTTGTGGGTAAAGCACTGCCTCAGCCACTACACACTTCAGCTTCCATGTCAGTACGCCTGTATGACAATCTCAATATTTATCTTGTGGCCAATCTCTTTGTAAAAGTGGGGAGATTTTTGAGATTTTTCTTGTAATAAAATAACATTTGAACTGTAAAAGGTTGAATAAGTGACTTCAGTGACTAATGCTGCTCACGTCTTTTAATAATACTGTTTATTTAAAAATAGTTGACTGAAATTATCTTGCATTATTGTTATTGTGTCACTGGCATAAAGTATGTTATTTAAAAAAAATTTGTTTATTTATTGCCAGACAGACATACAAGTTAAACATAATAATAATTTTGGCCACTGGAGGCTCTCCCTACCAGTAAACACAAAAGTATTTTTTCTATATTCAGGTGCGCTCAGTAGTCCAAAATTTACGGTAAATATGAAACCATGAGTGAGTGTTTATGTGTGGCGTGTGTGTGCATGTGCATATTTTCAATATTATCATTTATTGCCGTATTTCTTTGTAGCAATATATATCATGCTTCAAAATTTGTTATCATGACAGACCAACATGGCACATTCAAATCTGGGATATGAAGCTAACCTATTGTGTGAGTAAATGGATAATTCCATTCCATGGCAAATAATTACCAGCTGTATGGGATGTTTTCCACTGGAAACATAGACTCTTTAAAGAAGTGGACTAAGTGAGTGTGATGTCACCCACAGCGCGTCAAATGAAGCTCATCAAGGCTAGTGGTTACAGGGACGAATTTGGAGCCAAGTTACATAGTTGGAATTCTGACTGTGAGTATCATGGCAACCAAAGAGCATAGCAATCCAGAGCTAGGTTGTTAAAGGCGATGCCCCTTCCCGACCGTACCACTGGTTTAGCAAGGAGTGTGCGCTTACCTCCTAATGTTAGCAGGAGCAATCTCTGAGGAAAGAAGGCGCCTGATTTGTCTGTTATTAATGTTCATATCTTGATTTATGGGCACAGTAGTGAAATAAAAACTGTAAGATCATGTAGAGCGTTGTAATATGAAAATTTTACGACCAAAATGACAAGCCTGACAGCAACAGTTACAGAGAGAGGCGCGACAGTTTTTCAATAGAAGATGAATTGGAGCCACAGTCAATAGAGCTGGAAACGTGCCCATGCTCACTTCCTATTTGTAACGTGCCAGCTAGCAGGTTAGCTGTGCCCGTTTATATATACAGTCGCTGATGTAAACAGGATTTTTATGGAAAGTAGCAACTGTAAATGACAAACCTCATTCAAAAATACCACATGTCGACAAAGAGAGAAGTAAATGGTGGAGATACAAACTCTAAAATAATTGTCTCACGTGCCGCCAATTGGATGTTTAATTGACTAAATATACAATCACATCCAAATTACATGAAGCAGTGAAGTTTGGAGTCACGCTGACATTTTCATTAGCAATGTTAATACATGCAAGTCTGGTGCAGTGTGTTTGAAACTAGGCCTATAAATAAACTCAATTACGGCATATTGGCAGCAGTGGAGGAGATAGGACAGATTTCTAAAATAGCCTCTTTGCTGGGAACCCTCTCCTCATTGTTCATACTTAAGACAATATAGTATTCAAGCATTATGATTGCAGACTTATTATGCGTAGCTGCTATTTTCAGAACAAGTATTAAAGCTGGGGTACTTGACATTCAAATGGTGAAAGGAAGAGGTAGGTTTTACACTGTCACCTGTGGGTCTAACTTATCCCTCGCTCTCACAAACCCCTATGTGATGTGCGTTATGTTCCAATGTAAGGAGCAGTGACATGATGAATCATAAGGGGCTGAGTGTGTTTTGTGTTTTGTTTTTTTTTTGTTTTTAAATATGCTGTTGTTTGGTGTCACTATATCCCACCCTGACTGTCAAATGTGCAGATCCGATCCGAGAGGTTTGCAGTTCGAGTCCCGCTCTCAACATAAAAACATTAGTAGAGCGGTCACATCCACTGACTCACATACTGGCGGTGTGATTTCAGCTTCCACAGATGACTGCTGCCATTGTATCCATGGGCAAAGCACTTAACCCACCTCACCCCCAGTGTCTGCGTACACTGGCATATGAATGTGTGTGTGAATGTGTGAGTGGTTCCTTGATCTAAAGCGTGTTGAGTGCCTTGAACCCCTATGGAACAGTCATAATGCTACGGCTTATGAGTGTAGTATATGTGCTACAAACAGTTCAGATTTATCTGCTGTCCCCTATGTGGCGTCTCCTCGCTGAAGTGTCACAAACAGTAGGTTTAAAAATACATCTGTGATTTCACCAGTGAGCCCAGACCAGCAGCTGCCTCCCCTGAGCACACAGCGGAGGGTATGCCGGGCCACCAACACGGCTATGGAGGGTCTAAGATTAGTCAAAGCGCTAAAACACGTTATCCATTTAGAGATGCACAGAACTACATTTAGAAAAAGATTAGCTAAAATAACAGAGAGGTGATGTTTCAGATGTAGTTTAGCTGTTAGCTGTACTGAAAATTCCCCTGAAGGAAATATCATGGGTCAGTTGGTAATAGATGGGTCATGTGCAAGAAATGCCACACAGCTCAATTAGCAAGTAACCAATAGTATGCTTGAAGGCTGCAGTTTTTTGGTTTTTCGTTTGTTTTTCAATGTTGATTGTGTTTATTGCACTGAAAAACATGCATCCTCTGAACTGGCTTGAATCTCCAAAAACTGACTCTTATTTGCATGGAAATGTTGTTCATTTTGGCAATAATCTTCCACATTATGGCGCAAAGCGTAGTTATTTCATGAAAAATGCTCTTAAGTGTGGGTTTATCTTTTTATTTCTATTGAATCATCCAGGTGATAGGCCGCCTTCAGAAAGATACAAACTGTATCTTTAAATTAATGATTGGAAAATAACAAGGTAGTATTCCAGTTCCTATGGGATATGTGCTGTATCTATGTAAAAACACCATTATTGTTACATGGCATTGAATAATTTACCACTAAGCAGAAAAAGTCCCTTTGACACTGACATTGATGTGTGCCAATAGGAATACCCTGCAGACAGAATGCTGTGCCTTTTGTTCCAGATGCATCTCTGTATTTCTACACTGTAGCAATACCCCTGGGGTGTCACTATATTCTGAATGACAAGCTTAAATGCCAACTGTCCTTATCATCATGTACGCCATGCATTATGTATCGCACAGTCACTTCTTATTTAGAATAATACAGCAATTCATAAAATATCCACTATTGCCAGATTTAAATGACTTACATGGCTACGGTGGGAGCAGGGGGACAAATGTAAATTAGAGGAGGTGAAAAATGAGGGGGGAAAAGCCATTATCTGTGGCATTGTTATGCAATAAGTCACTCACATAAGAATGTATACTGGGATTTGTGTCAAACTGTATTTTCATTTAAATTTTAAAATCACACAGAAGATTAGAACCAATTATAACTGCAGCGCTGACGACCCTGACAAGCTCACTGGTTTTCTTCTAACTTTATATCAGTCTTCTATGGCCTCTGTTTTGCTTGGCACGAGATAATGTAATCTCGGACTAAAATTTCGATGGAGCGTTTATTGCTTTCACCTTGAAGGGAACTGCTTTTGATCATGTACTACACTGTGATACTGGGCAGAGCCAAGCAAAGATCATTAACTATTATGACAGATGTAGCTTCAGGACACAAGTCTGACTGACCACTGCCATCTGGACATATATCTTTATTTGATCAGTTATAGTGAGATGGTCCATTGTGCTATGAAGAGAAAGGATTCATTACTTTTTGGTTCAATAAAGGTCTGATTACTTGTAATAATAGTTGTCAAAATACTCACTTCAGCCACAGGAGGTCAGTACAAGAATATTGATAGATGCTTAAAGATGCACTATGTAACATTCTACTGGAGGGTCTACCACCTATTTATCTACACAGACATATTATTGCTATCACTTTATGGCATTAAACTTATTTCTCTCCATGGCGACAAGAAGATTCCACTAAGCCAAGTTCCAGACCAGATTTTTGAGGAATGTTTGTTTTTCAATGTAATTTTGTGCAAAAAAAAAACACTTGTAATTTAATACATGCTAGATAAATGACTTTTAGAGTGTTCACATTTTGACAATCAATGTTAATACTTGTACTTAACCAAACCTAGACCAGGACTAAACAAGTACTAGAACAAATTACTAGAACAAATTTTGCCCAAACCAAGACAAGTGTGAACGCACCTTAAATATCGAAAACTACTCCGGTTAGTCCTTCCCCATTTTCTTGATCTTTCTCTATACGCACATTAGCTGCCACGTTTTTTGTTTTGATAGACCCAGCCTTTCACTGATTGGTTAATTCATTTACCAATCTGACCAATCGGGCCTCAGATTGAAGGAAAAACCCAGACGTTGTATAGGATAGGTGTTTCCTCAAATGTCTTTGCATAGACTCCAGGGATATTGTTACGTAAGTCAGTAGAAAGTGTGTGGTCTTTTTTTTATAAAGCATCTATTATCTAACAGTGACAATGGGCCGCCGCTCCAGCTCAGGATCCCAGAATTAAGTTACCTCTTCAACATATCGATATCGCCCCATTACTATTCATTAAAATATGAAGTATTATATTATGTCCTATAAACCCTGTTTGTTCCACAGAAGGCTGGGCAGTATATGGTTTAAATATGAGCCCACGTCTTTAAGCATGTAAAATTAATAGCTGACTTCACTTATCCACACTTCTGAGATGCTTTGAAACAGCACATAGCTCGGGCTTTTGTGTCTGTCCTTGATCTTTCCCAGCACTTTCTTTAGGGCCGGACACAGTTACATCACAGACCATTGCCTTGTTGCTCTTAAGTCCTCCAGCCGTTCCGAACATATACAATGTCATGATGATAACAACCCACGATACTTTGTTTGAGAAGCCAATCAATCAGTGGGTTTACCAGGTCATACACCACGATTTACAAACCTCAGGAGAAATCACTGTCAAGACTCAAAAGAGGAAACGCGGGGCTTTTGTGGTAGACTTTTGTAAAATGCCTTTACATTTCTTAATTATATTCTTATATAAAAGGACTGGTCTAATGAGGTTCCTCTGGTCTTTCATTAATTCACTTTTTTCAGACCAAGGATTATTATGTTATTTGTTTGACAGTTTCAACTGCTCACATGCAGTATTCCTCAGAGTGGTCATGTGATGTAAGCTGCTGATTTAAACAGTTTTTTGTGCCGTCTTCCTACCGATGGAGGCAGTACGACAGCGCCATCTGCAATCAGATTTCTTTAGGACAGTATCCCAGGTATGTCAGAGTAAAAAGCCTCCTCGTCCCAGTTTAAAGTCCAGTGGGCACGTTTCAGTTGTCTCTTTAATCCAGCAACAATGTTTGTTGTCCTCTATGAGCAATGATGTTTGCTCCGTCCCAGTCCATAATGTGGTTCTGTCTTTTACAATGGTCAAAAATGGCAGATTTGAGTTGCTCCTGTTCTGCTTTGTGTTTTGTTGCTTAAATCAGTTGACCGTGTCTGAGCAACATCATGGGACTACTCTGAGGAAAGTCAGTGGTTATCTGGACACTGTTTTTGCGATCAGGACATTTCAGCCCATGATGGTGTTAGCTAGTAAACAAGGGCACTCTAAAACTCCATCGTTTGGGCCTGGACTTAGGGTTAAGTGTTTCAAGCATAGACTATATATATAATTGGACATAGCTAACATGCTAGCCACTGCGTTCCAAATAGGAAGTGCACATGGGCGCACTTCCAGCTGCATTGACTCTGGCTCCAATTCACTTTACATTGAGAAATTGGCACCCATCTCTATGTAACTGCTGCAGTGAGCCTCGTTATTTTGATTTACATCGTCCTGGTATTTTTATATCATCTTTGTGTCTGGAAAACAAGATAAGAACAATAATAACAGACAAATCAAGAGACTTCTTTCTGCAAAGTCGCTCTCGCTAGAGTTAGCAAAAGATTTGATTGACAGTGTTGCTAAATGCTCACTCGCTGATAAACCAGAGGTACAGGTGGAAAGGGGCGTTACCTTCAAAAGCCTGGCTCCGGATTGGCTCTTTGGTTGCTATGATACTCGCAGTTGGAACTCAGCTCCAGATTCGCCCTTATAACTGCTAGCCTCGATGAACTTCATTTGACTGGAGCCAGACGCTACGGGTGACATCACACTCACTTAATCCACTTCTTTATACAGTCTGTGGTTTCAAGCCAGCACCTTCAAATTGAAAATAGCTTGTTGATGGGAGCCAAAACGTCTGGATCGCAAACAGTGTCCAGATGACCACCCTTGAATCCGTCTCTACATTATGAATAAGTCTTCATGCTTTATTAAGATGAATGTTGCCGAAACACTTTTGCTTTCATATTTATAGACTTGTACATGTATCTGTCAAAACCAGGGTATTTACTTCACTATGCAGTAGAATGATTCATGCTTATCAAAATTGATTGCACCCCACTTACTTTTTTAGTTTTCATGCAAACCAGAACACATGTACAATTTATTGTCAGAGCAGACCTTATATAAGTATTTTACTAAAAGCAAAGTGTATTTCGTGAACACATTTAAGGTCAGATGGAGCGAAAATTCCATTGGCTCAAAGTGAGTCTTGAGATCTGTAAATCCCAAAGGTTCAAAACGCGATCATTTAAGTTCTCCTGCTGCCAGTTCATTTACGTGAGGCCATAGAAGGTTTCAAATAAACAGAGCTTTATGAGGGAGCTAAGTGGTTGTTTGTTCTGCTGTTCACACTGCACTAGTGATGACATTATTCTAAAAATTCCTCCGGTTCTCTAAACTCTAACAGTCTTTTGTTAATAAAACCTGCTAATATAACTTTCTGACAGGGTCCGTTTTCATTTCCTTTCTATAACATCTCAAAAAGGATGTCAAAACATTCAGGAGAGCACGGCTAACTCTACTATAGCAAGATATGGAAATAATCATGTTTGTACTGATTAGGGGAGCTTTAACAAGGGTTAGGTCAAATATAGGACTCAGACATGGATCAGGGTTTAGGGCTTATATGGACCATACATTGAGTTTAAAATGATGGCCAAAGATTACCAGCATCAGTGTCTAAGCATGAGTGACACATAAGCCATAACATTATAACCACATGTAGCTCACATATGTGCACATAAAGGAGGAACTGTATTATTTTACCTTTAAAAATATCATTAAAAGTGCCATACCTAACTTTTACTGTCTTATTCCTCATTTAACGTATGCATTCTGAGAAGTTTTCACAACTTTTAGAGGCCAGAGAGGAGTTTTGGTATCACGGTAATGCTACAACAACCACTAGCATGCTAATCGCTCTTTCTGCTTTCAGACTTTATAATTAGATACTGACAGCACACAGCAGACGTATACAATATATCTGTACTCGGGCAAGACACAGTTTGCTCAAATACAAGAAAAAACTACTCTCCTTATCTGTTTCTAACTATGAGAACTGTTTTTTTTTTTACTTGCAACCCATAGATATCCAATCTCCCAGTGAAATATACCAGAAAACCCCAAATTTATGAACAGTTTTTGATGGCAGAAAGAACTTACCCATATTTATGTTGCCTCTGTGGGATCTGTGCCAGCAACAGACAAGAAATCCATAGACGAATAAATCAAGATCTAGTAGTTAAACTTTGTAAGGCTCTATATAATATCTAATAACATTGGTCTGGCTGTTCTTCATGCTAGCACTGAACATGCTCAACTCCCCGACAGTGCCCTTTTTAATCAAGCCATCCCTCAAAATGCCTTTAATGTAGGAATTTCTGCCTGGAAAAGGTTAAAAGAGCAGTACCTCATTTTTATTGTGTTAAAACATAAAAATTCAATCATTTTAACTTTCATAACTTTCAGAGGTGAAAGCAAAGTTTCACTGTCACGGTAAAGCTAATAACAACTAGCATGCACGGTGCACTTTCTGATTCTCGGTTAATGAAACGCTTTATGATTAGATGCAGAAAGCAAACGGCAGACTTATTTTGACCTCAAGAGCTGCTTTTACAACACATCTGTACTACATTTTCAAATACATGGAAATAATCAGGTACAGACACTTTACTACCTCTGTTTTAGTACAAAGTGAAAAAAGATGAGAAGTTTGTAGACCAGGCCAGCACAGTTAGTGGTACAGATAGATATGTTTTAGTAATAGTATAAAAAAGTACAGTATAAAAAGCAGCAATACACAACTTATGTCATAACAGTCTCAGGATTCACATTAAAAGTGAGCATTAAAAAGTGAAACTAATCCATTTGGAGCAGCTGTCTGGTATGTGACAGAGATTAATATGACAAGATTCAGTCTAATGTAATTATAGTTCAAAGAGTGCAAAACATAATCAGATGAGCTGCTATGTTTGTCATGCCTGTATAATGTATTCATTACTGCAAATTAGCCATTTTCTTCCATAAAGGCTCATTAAAGCGTTAATTAAAATACATGTACAGTATGACAGTTTTGTTTTATGCTGTGAATTGTTATTGGTAAATAGAAAATTGAAATAAGAAGAAAATCTGCTTCTTCGTAGGAATATAAGCCAGTGTACTTAGGAACAGGAAGGTGAAAGAAACTGCATTTTTCCGACTTTAATCTGCTGATACCAACCAATAGAAACAGGGATTTTAGCAGTTTTGCTTCACAAAAATGGAATACACTTCAAGGAAAAGTGGAATATACTGCTGTTGAAAACATAGATAATATTGAAAACTATTAGGCGACTGACACGATTACCTCCAAAAATGATTCTATAGGTACAGTAGTGTTAATGAACATGAACTGTAAATAAATAAATAAAACACTGAGTTAGAGAAGTTATTTATTTAAACCTCTACAGCTTAAATCTTTCCATAGTACAGAAAGTGACAAAAAACACTAGTAGAAAGTAAAAGTACCCCAAACATAATTGTTACACATTACTTTGACATAATTCTTCAAAATTAAAGCTACTCAATTTAATCTCTTCACCTTTACATAAGACATGGGCCAAGGAAAAGTTGAACTTCTTAAGGGGACTTCTCGAGCTTTATTTAAGACTTTTATGAAGGTGATTTTGTGACAGGTAACAAAGGGAGAACATGCAGTAGACTACAGCAATGTTTGTATATGCAGTTAAGATCATGTTATGACACAAAAGTTAGCTGTAAAAACACTTGACATGTGCTATACTGAGAAATGATATGTAAATCATTATTTTACATTTAGCATTACATTCAGCTTAACAGACTTTCATACTTGCTGTTCAAAATCGCAGAACTGATTCACATTTGACCGTAGCAAAGAGCAGAATTTTATCGATGCTTTTAATGTTGAAAATGGCTATGTGACATTTCTGTATGACCCGGTGTCTGTTTGGATGGGAGGATGAGGAAACTCTGTTACAACAAGATGAAAAAATACCATTTAATACTTGTGACAGAAAATCTTTATGCACCACGACCTGTATAAATACTTTTAATCATGGCTTTACTTACTTTGCAACATCCCAGTCACTTGAGGAAAAACTTGAGAAACAAAATTTGCATTTACAAGTTCTCCTGGATTTAATTCATTAGTAAACCTTTTGAAGTTATACGTTTGGCAGGCAGCCAGTTGCCGTAACACACACACTTTCTCCTTAACTATAAATCACTACAGCTACACTGGATTAGACAGGGTGTTTTGTAGAAATAGGAGAAAAACAATCAGCTATACAAAAGTAATCCTTTGTCTTTCATCTTTAGGACTACACACATCTGATAAGGAGGCACACGTGGGACAGTAGCGTCTGCAGGGTGACCCCGAGGGAGATTTGGAGAGAGAGTATTTGTTTTGCAGTGTACACAGGGATAATGAGAATGTCCCAGTGCATTTGCCAAAACCCTCTTATAACGCGTCATGGAAGAGGACAGACAGCCCACACGTGACTGTCAGCGAGGGCAGATCTAAAAACATGGGCTTTGGTGCCGGGGCACTTCAAGGTGCCCCATCCTGTGGATAGAATGTGATTGTGTTGTGTGAGGACACTACAAGGTCTGTGAATATGACACCCACTGTGTACATTTAGTGAAAAGTCAAAGATTTCAAATAAGAGTGACGGATAAGCCTATAGCCACCTACATTATTATTATTATTATTATTATTATTATTATTATTATTATTATTATTATTATTATTATTATTATTATTATTATTATTATTACTATTATTATTATTATTATTATTTTACGATTTACAGTTAAATCATTATTTCTGGGTGGCCACAACAGCAAATCTGGCTCTGTTTAAAGTACATTTTCTCTTGTGTTTTACAACAGATGCCCTTCCCAATGTAACCCTCTATGGCACAAAGATCTCATACTATACTTTAATCGGTAAGAAGTTCATTTTAAATAAGGTAGGAATTTTGTCTTCTGTCTCAAAATATGTATGAATTTTTATGTTAATGTGCTTTTTCAGTATCGCATTTCATTATTTATTTATGTAGTTTATTTGACAGGGACTATGTACAATAATTAACATTTCTGTAAATGCACCAGAATTAACCAGATTAGCTATTTTTCATCTGTAGTCCCTGGACCGATGGTAATTGATCATCCTAAATCATAGTAAATTAAACAGGAAAATCTGCTTGTCTTTGTAGCATGAACACATAATTAAAGTATGTTTTTATACGACCCAGCTCCAGACAAAGCAGAAAAAAACATTGTCTTATTTTTTCATATGAAATTGTGTTTTCTTCTACCAAGACAAAAAAACTGAATATTAAAGTGTGCCTCAAAAACAAATGTGAGACTGAAATATCAGAGCACCATCCAAGTTTGGACTTATTTGTAGTAGTCAACTTGTCTTCGATGTGAACCTAAGGGGAAAATTGATGGACACAGACAAGTAACTTATTTCATCTTGAACCACAGACTATTCATATAAATGGACATAGCTAACACCAATTCTGGTACCAATTCACTTTACATTAGAAGACTGTCACCTCTCTCTCCGTAAATGCTGCTGTCAGGCTCGTCATTTTGGTCTTAAAATGTTTGTATTGATCCGCTCTGCATGATCCTGGTGTTTTTATTTCGTTATTATGTCTGTAACAATAACGGACATGTGCTAAGAGGTTAATCCTTCATTTTATACTGTTCTATCACATCATATCTGTGCGACTTCATTCACCCACGTTCACTTGTAGTATTGGATATTTAAGTGCGTCAAGTAGAGGCAGGTCGATGTCCATCAAGCCAGTTTGTGCCAGTGAGTTTAACATTTGCAGTTAAGTAGTTCAGCGTTGCCTCAGGCGTGCATATCAAATGTGTGATCTCCCAGTGTACAAACATATGCTATTTTATTACATAACATACATGTAAATCCTGTTTGTGGCCTCATTATGTCAGGGGGCTTACAGAGACAACAGACAGTCCTCTTCTCTCTGTTTGCGGATGTTTCAGGCTTGTGTTACAGTTACATGTGCTTCATTTTGACCTGGGCTCCCTGGAGACACAGCACCTGCGGCTCAGACTCAAACGCTGCTTTGTCCTGCTGTGAATCCTGCTCAGCTTTTCTCTTACAACTACAGTACATGATCTGCGCTACGTGTGCTACTGGAAGGCAAGTGGAATACTCAAAAAAAGTCACTTTGACTTGTAAGAGATTTGTATTTTTTATTGATTCACTTATGATATGCAAGAATTAGAGATGAACATTGATAAGTGGCTTTGGTTATAAATGTTACAGTGTGTTACATTTACATACTTGTCCCGATAAAAAAAAAATCATGCGCCCTGTAATATTTTACCAGACTAATTTTGCTTGTATATTAGGAAATCAAGAAATGTAATTGCTGTCCATGGCAAGAAAAATGATGATGGAACAAAGCCAGGTGGCAAAGATTGGTGGTTCAGTCCCAGATTTACCTTTGCATATGCTGTTGTGTCCTTGGGCAAGACACTACACCAACCACCAACTATGAATCTGGTGGTTGAGTGATGGTGGTGCGTATTAGTCCTGGACACATCTGCAGCCTGTTTGTCCGTGGGAGTGAATCTCTCCTTCACTGTGGTTTTCCTTGAGGTTTTTTTTAGTTTTTCCTGGAGAGTCTAAGGACAATGGATGTTCTGGGACTTTTATCCATTTCATTGTTTTCTGTTAATTAATATGCTTGTCTGTTATTGACCACTGTTTGTTTCGTTGTTGATTTTCTAATGTGTTGGTTAAATCAATTATCATGTTAATCCCTAAGAGGCAACTGCTGTTGTGATTTTGGCTTTACAAAAATAAGTTGAATTGAATTGGTGGTCGCGTAGGTCCTTGGGTTACCAGTTTTACCAATGAATAATGTAATGTAGAGCTCCTTGGGTGTCTTTAAAAGGCACTGTATAAATTCAAAGCATTAATCGGGATTGTGTGAGTGTCTGTGTGCTGTCTGGTTCAATAGAGAGCGCCTTTACTCATGAATATGTGGTTTTGGTTTTGTATAGACACTATTCAGCAAGTTTTATCCAAGACTCTTTGAAGATACAACATATTTTCTCTCAGAACTGCTGCGTATTGTTTATAAAGCTTTGTAGCTTCCTTGTGCATAACCAAACTTATTTCTGAATCGAGGCCACATGAAAGGAAATTGATGGTGTCATCTCTTTAGCAGACACTGGAGTTTGTGTTGGACTAAAGAACAGATACTGTTCAGGTGGGATAGCCTTTTAACCTAAACAGAACGGCGTGTTACAAAAAGAAACGAGGAGCTATTTGTACTTATAAAAAAAAGAAGTCAATAACACAGATAACCCAGGCAAGGAAACTGTGAAACCAAAAGAATTTGTGAAAAGATTGTGGGAGTATTTCTTCACTTTGGTCTTGACAACCACCTTTTTTATACAGTATCTAGATATAAAAACTTACAATTTATAAAGTTCTGGTAAGGTGTTTGACTTCCTGTCCTTTGGCATTTTTTTAAACTATTGCTGTCCTAAGCTTTGCAAGCAAGTTACACCCAAATCTACCCTAGTCGTGGATACTTGAAATTTTACACTGTTTGTGTCTAGACAATCAGAGCTTTAAATCAAAACAAGGCATCCATAATGTGGATGCCAAGTGTGAATGCAGAGGTGCCAATGCTCCATTAGCCAGCGAGACAACAGGAGAATCCAATATTACGACTGAGAGATTAAACAGTAGCTAAAGCTGAGTCAGTGCTTTCTGTCATTTGAGAAGCGACACAATAAAGAGGTTTCAAGGCCACTGTATGTGTATGGTTACCGTGGCGATATATCAAATTAAACAGCCCTCTAACCCCAACATGTGATGACTTGCACTGGGTTGAATTTCACATTTGTATCTTTGGTAAGTGTGGGCTAAGGTTTCTGTGCGTGCGCGGTGCCACATGTGACTCCTGCGACCTTGACAAACTAAATGTGATTGAGTGCAGTGATATAAGATAACGGTGAATAATAGCTCTTAGGGAAGGACTTCTGGGACAATGCAAAACAGACCGATGACTGACAGCTCATTCACGGAGGTCATAGCCCATTTCATCTGTGCGTGAACTGCAACCTTTTCCTGACTTACTACTGCATGTGTTATATGAAAAACTTGCCAATATGGTTTTGCATTAGCAATATGAACAACTTCTCACTTCCTTGACCACCTTGTAAAATCATACCTCCTGCTAGTAAAGGAATTTTAGATTTTAGATGGTCTTTGGTGCATGTCCAGGCCTGTGAGTCTGTGAACCAGTAGTTGTTGTTAAACTTATGGTCAGCAAATACGTAGATAATAGTGCCCTGGCTTGTGTCTAAAGATAGGTCATGTGTAAAAATTACAAACAGTAACTGGCCCCGTACGGTACCCTGCGGGACACCTTTATTGTTTCTGAGGTAATTCCATCTAGTAATGCCTGCACAGGAACAATGCTATCCAGGAATGAATGGGACCAGTGATCTCATAATGGGACAGCTTCCCTCAGACCCATAGTTGCTGCTATAGTTTCCCCAAACAGGAATGTATCTATGCTGCTGTTTTCTATAGATGATGTAATACTATTGCTTATATCCCGGCAACACTTTTAGATCTTAGGTCTTCGGTTTCAGTAACTACTTGGTTCTGTATAAAACAGATATGAATCTGAAACTCTTCACATCTGAAGACAGGCTCTGACCCAAAATGTCACATTGTGGTGGCATTCAAAAATAAAATAATTGGGAGCTCCAAAGAACCGCTTTGCTGATCTACTTTCTTTTCTACTCTTTTTGTCAAGTCAAGACCTCATAAATTGTACTACATCAATGACCATGTGTCATGTGGCTATGTTTTTTTTCCAGATGAAAGAGACCAGACAACGCAAGATACCCATGCAAAATTACCACTCATGTCATTATGTCATAGTGTATGACTTACTCAACCTCATATTTCCTGTTTAGCTTGTAACCGTGACAGTAATTACTTCCCTTTTGTTTTGTCACACTGGTGAATGGGGTGGCTTTGGCGTGACTGTTGGAGTGGTATAAAAATTCCAATTACTCTACAGCATGTCACCTAGTTTTGTCATCTCAAATTTGGCTTCGATTTTTCCAACTTTTTCTGATGAATTACAAAATCACTCAATGCTTGCAATTGTCTCTCACTTCTGATTTTACAAAAACATGAAACTTAAAGTCCCAAATGACAACACCAAAAGGAATGAAAAAACACGAGAGATTACGCTTATTGTAATTCTTCTCAATTTATTTCTGTTGAAACTGGTCTCTCTCTGCAGCTTTAAGCAAAAGGACAGCTTGCTTTGATAATTTCTAGGTGACTTATCTTTTACTGTATATATTATATAGAATTCTGAGCCACTGGCAGAGACCCACTGAGAGTGATACGAATGCCAAAGAATATAGTGAATAAAACAACTATTGCTATCTAAACCATGATTAATACCTATGCTTAAAGGTGTATTGCACCTAAAGTACAATTATCATGAATTAGACTAAAAGCTAATACTCAAACCAAAATTAAACTTAATACTAAAACAAGACAAATTTCTGTTGCTGACCATAGACAAACTATAACATGTAATGCTGAATTCTCTTGTCTCAAGATCTTTTTGATCAAAGGTCACATAACTTGAAGAAAATCTCATTAAGTGCAATGGCTGAAACGTTCTGCTGTAAAGAAACATCAAAGGCAACTCTGAATGAGAAACTTGGGTATTTTATATTGTGTATGATAAAGAGCTTTAATGAGACCCGTAAAGCCTCCAGTGTGTAGGCACATATAAACACAAGTACCCCTCCCTGGCCTGTAACCACTGCACATTTAATCCATGTGGCTCATATGAAGATGTGATTCCTCCACAGGGTATGCTATAGAAACAGCAGTGTGTAGTGACATGTCAGGTTTCAACACTATTGTTAGTGAGAGTCCATTAATTAAAGCTGACAGGTGTGGAGAGCGCTCCCCTGTGGCTCAGTGTGAGTGAGCCAGGACAGTGCCACAGAAACAGGAGCAGGCTCAGGCCTGATGTGAGGAGGCACATGGGGAGTCCTGCTGTACCAGGCTGCAAAAAGAGCTCTGTGTTTATATTCAAATATCAGCCTGTATTCATCTGAATGTGCGTATTCAAATCTCTGTTTGTTTCATGTGATTCAAAAGATTACTCCAGTCACTAAACAGAACAGTGTGTTCCAGTTAATGAGCTGTAAGACATACAGAGCATGAATGTTGAAAACTAATTTCAAATAAATATAATGTGAATGCAGGCAGTGTAATTACAGAAAGAAGCGCTTGAGGCTACTGAAATAAACAGTCTCGCTTATGTAGACGTGGAAAAATTAAATTATGCTTGAAATCACTGCTGAGCAGCACTTCGATTTCTCTTGCGTTCATTACTGTATTTAAAGTTCTGTTTATTTAAGGCCCCAAAAAATAAGACTTTCAGTTGAAAATGTCTGAACTATTGTCATGTGAAATGAGCATCACATGTGCATACATGTGTTATAGGCCATGGGTGGTCCATATTAGTGAGTCGTTGAGGAGGTCAGAGGGTGAACACAGATCTGAAGACTTGTGTGTTTTCCCTGGACTCTCTCTTCCAGAGCAGAGGTCTGAGGGAGGCTCAGTCTGTCTGAGGCTTGGTCCGACGAGACTTAGGGAAAACATGCAAACGTCCAGCTCCTTCTGTTTGGGTACTTCACACTAATACAGGAGGCTAGTGCAGAGGGCTAATAGAGGGGGCTTATGCAGGGAGGGGGCTTGGATTTGTGTGTCGCTAGAGGTAAGTCTTAGGAAATCAGTAGCAGCTGCAGAACTTGTTTTTTTTTTTTTTGTTTTTTTTTTATCTCTAATAAATGTTTGTAATTTTTTTGCTGCTTGCAGGGAATCGATACAATGTAATGTAATGTAACACTGACTGGAAAATATTTCTGCTTTTGAAAGCTTTAAAAGGGTCACAGTTGCAAACTATTTAATCTTAAGTGGTCTTTCAAAGATACACATATTTCTCATACAACTTTACTGAGCACTTTTGGAGAGATTCAGATTCAGATATTTCCAGTACTGACTTGTGATTCACAATGGGCTATTCATTTGCAGCAGTACTCTTTGGATTCCCCTGAAGATCACACCCCATGTAAAACCTTCAATATCAGATAACCCCGATGTCAAAGACACAAACTTTTTCTTAAATCCGATGTGTAGCTGAGAAATAGATGATAGAATGATGGAAAGACAAAATGTGATTTCAAGATGAAATGAAGAATTCCAGATATCATCTAATGAAGGCAGTTTCTTGTGTGCAGTGGCCATTATCTATTAGTATTTATAGTAAGTAATTAGCATTTATTACGTACAAATGCAACTGTATTGTATGTTCATTCTAAAGTCAATCTGTTTATGGTTACCTCTTTATAATGTGTTTACTGTGTCTACAACGATGGAATAGTCACTGAATCAGGTCCATAATCCTCCACAGTTAGTGTTTTGATGTGCAGTGCTTTGGACCACTAGTTCTATAAATAGTGGTGCACCTGTCTGTTGAACTGAGTTACTATTGCCAACCTCTTCAACACAGCAAGTAAATCTGTCCTCAACGGTATGTTGCCTCTGCTGCCTTGTTTACAGCACCGCTCTGCAGTAAAACTCTTATATAGCATCCTGTTATGAGCGAGGTGTTGGAGAGCCAGCTGAGACAGTAAGGGTTCTGACTATAGAGGCCACAACACAAAGAAATACACTGAATGCACTGAATCAGAGAGTGCTTTTTTTTTTTTTTTCTTCTTTTTCACTTGTCATTTTTAGCTTGGGACAATGGTTATACGTTTACATGCAAACCAAAAATCTGATAATTATCTGAAGTTGTCAAGTTCACATATGATATGACAAGAAGGTATTAATTCTTCATCACAGTTCATCCTGTGTCCAGACAAGTCTTTCTTTACGTTGTTGCACATGGAGGACATGGTTTGGTGACAGAAGGCAAGACCACATTTGGAGTCATCTCCATGGCACCTAATATAAAAATGTATTCATTACATGAAATCAAAGGCTGATGTGTACAGTAGACTATGTTTTTGCTTGGACGCACCACAAAGCCAAACAGGTACATCATCCCAAAGCTGACAACACACATGGGCTCATTGTAGTAGTGCCACAACAATGTTGTAACTTACAGACAAGACTGGATTTTTTTATACTAACTGAAGACAAACGGCGACGAGGGACAAAAACAAAGGAAACCAGAAGTGTGTGAGGTCAGAGGTTAAATGACCTGAGTGAAGAGCTTATGTTCACTGACAACTGAGACAATCAACCAACTGAAAACAAGCTTGTAAGTGGCAGAGCCCAACTACAGCCTATACTGCTGCATTCTCTTAAAATAGTCAAGCTTTTTTGATCCCCCTAACTGTTCAATTTATAACATTTTCAATGTCAACCACCCCTACACTAGTGTCTATGCCTCAACCCCAGCACATATAAATCAGGCCGTAGATGACAAAGATAAATGCCCAGTGTGGAATGTGAACGTAGAGGTCTGTGTTCAACGCAGCCATGTGACGGAGGTGGACAGATGGAGGGGAGTGCATCACAACCATTGTTATAGTAAAAGAACCTCCAGTGAATGTCAATGTGCTGCTCAGGGCCACTTTGTCAGCCAGAGAGCAGGAGGCGACGGTACAACAGCCAATCTGCATGCATAACTGTCAGGCCTCTGATTGGTCTAAGATTGGTGGCTAAATAGATGGATTAGCTCTGGTGTTATAAATCACATCTGCTGCTAGACAAGATCGGAGCATCCAAACAGCAAAGGATAAAGGATACAAGACAGCTGGCAGTGTTATTCAAAATATATGCCAACACTTTTGAGGGATAAATGCTCTGTTCTTACAGAGACTTAGAAACCACAATTCACAAAAAGTTCTGCCTATTTTAGTGACGTGGAAGTCATGGTGGATGTTGTCTGGAATGTGCTCACAATCCTGATGTTATGCAGTTGACAGATTTAAACTTCATCGTTTGCTATCCCTTTATTTAGTTAGTCACTTCAGTATTCAATATTACTCTGTAGTAAAAATCTTCTTAGCTCATTGGGGTGTTGAAATTGCAATGAAAATGTAACTACTTTTTCAGTTGCATACAAAAAACAAAAACAAACCATGAAACACAACTTTCACAGCGGATGTATGAATTTGAGTATGGATGATTGAGATGTGGATTCAAATATGAGGTCACTGAAGAAACAAATACATGTGTTAAATTCACTTTATATTGCTGTGTTTAGTGTCATTGGCCTACGCTTTGGGTTGTAATTTTAGATTCTAAATGTTTTGCAGCATTTTTGAAGAATAGCATAGACTCTAGATTACTTAAAAGTAGGCATATTGTGCTTGTGTCTGCTATACAGTTATACTCTGACACCTGTGGATCATTATGTTATAATTTGGACATTTTAAATGGCAATGTTCATCTAAACTGACTTTTAAAAAAAGAAAAAAAAAGAAACAAGTCTGCTGACTTTTGTGTTCGAAAACTGCAGTGCCCAGTGAGAGCTCACGTTAACGTGAATGTCATTACAAGAAAGAGCCATGCAACAGTCAGCACCTCCCATGGAAAGCTGCAGATCACACTAGCAAGTAGCGTTCTTTTTTTTTCTACCAAAATGACTACCGGTACATGACACTGCCAAGTCCTATGTGTATCATCTATTAAGAAAAATAAAACTGGAGAATGAAGTAAGTACAGAGCAATGGGCATATACCGGATGTGGTGAAAAAACAGGGGTTGATTGGAGTGATGACGTCTTGAATGTGGGAGTATAAAGATTACTGAAACTCAAAATACAACTTCAAGTGGTTAAATAGTGAGGGGAAATAACTGTAACATGGTTAAAAGCTCTAAAATGTCGACCTTGCATAACATTCACTTTAAAGGCACAAACAACCTTTTCTATTATAATAAACTAAGCCTATCTGTTTACATGTATGCTCGGGACTTTTGAGAGTACTATTTATATGTATAAATCAATCTTAGTTATGCATCTTGCCATGTATCTTCTTTTGTTTATTGATGTCAGAAGCCTGACCCAGCAGCTAGCCTGAGGTGGTGTACACAGTTGAACAGATTGCACATTACAGAACAGCCTTTAATTGCACTTTCTGATAAGGGTGATCTATATAGTGGTAAGAGAATGAAATTAAAATATTCCGAACCAAAAAACGAAGACAATATTTGTTTGTGGTGCATTTGTATAACTGTGAGAATCACCAGCAAAAATGCCACCAGATTTAGCAGATCCTTGATATTCTCCTCTAGAACAATGGCACAATATTTGTTTAAAGAGTGGGTATTACACTTCTATGGGGTATTACGATCACAATGTTCCCTTTTATTTTTTGTTGAAAATGTTATATTCGCCGAAAACAACATATTAATTCCCCCTTCAGAGCGCTATCACAACAGAATCAGTGGGTATTTCATTAATGAAACTACTGCACATTGCATCAGGCTTGTGAAGTTGCAGGACATTGTTTTGTGCTTTTCAAGTCAAGTCAAATTCATTTATAAAGCACATTTAAAAATGATCACAGCTGCCCAAAGTGCTGCATAAAGGCAATATAAAGTGCAACATGGTAAAACAATACAATACAAGTGTCCGGCTCAGCTTGTGTTAAAAGTCAGTGCAAACAAATGAGTTTTCATTAAAGGTTAAACATATTTAAAGATTGGGCTGTTTTAATACACAAGTGTTAAACCTTTCCTGCTTCGCGTCCCCTGACCGTGGTCGGGAGACACAGGGGAGAGCCGTCCTCTCCAGGGCCGAAGGGTCGCTCGTCCTTCGGGGTTTAACCCCCAGTTCTTTACCTTGTTGTTTGGAGTGTGGTGCGAGTTGAAAGACCACTCCAGTCTGCTGCTCAAGAGTTGGCTGCTTTATTAGCTCTGCTGCACCGTTAATACACATCAGTTGCACCGTCTTGTCCCCAGGACCACTGTAGACTCACACACATCTCGCTTCTTCGCGGGTTGAAACTAAACTATATGCGCCACATGCACGCGCACGCCACCTCTCACTCACGCTCACGCACCACACTGAGCTAAAGCACATAAAAGCCTGACACATATCGCACAACACTACCCCCACCCTGGATGGCAATGAACAATTCCACTCCAGCAAAATAACACACAACTGGTACACAAACCCCTTATCGACAGGCCTGAGAATTGTAAAGAGGTAGTAGTGTCCATTATGAAAACACATTCAGCTATGGTGGGTTACAACAAAAATATGCTGGCTACTCAGTGACTAAAATTAGCTCATTTAAAAGGTGCACATGAGTGAAAAAATGAAATACAAACTTGCATTCAAAATGAATAAAGTGCATGTCATATGTAAAAGCATTGTCTCTTGAGCTTTTGATGTTTGTTTTTTTTTTAACAATCAACAATGAAAAGTGCTTCTTAACAGATGCATAGAACATGTAAACAAAAACAAGAGTTCTGAAATATTAACTGTAAAGTCTCTAGTAACTGTAGATTGAAACTCACTCGGTTAACCAGTCACCATACCGGTCAGGAGTTCTGTGCTGACGTCTGGGCCGTTGTCCTTGAAGGCCCGACAGGTGTGACCTTCCCATCTCACCCCCACCATGGTCAGGTATTACATGGGAAGGAGAGGATGGAAGAGGCCCAGCCACATCGGGATCAGCTGCAGCAGGAGGTGATGGCTGGGAGTAGCTGGAATCATCACTGGGCACTGGAGTGAAGAGACTGTGCAGGCTGAGGTCCTGGTCCTTGGGATCTCCATCCATGACTGGCGGTGAGATCTCTGCAGGTGTCCAGTGTTGGGCTTGGTCCTGAACCCATGTATTGTCCAATGGTTCACGACTGCGATAGTGCTTGAGTTGGTCATGATGAACGACTTTCACTTTTGATCTGGGGCTCTTTTGGATCCTGTAGACCAGATCATCCAGCTGTCCAAGAACGAAGAAGGGTCCTTCATAGGAGGGCAGGAACTTCTTGACTTTGTTTTTGATCTGCCGTGTTCCTTTGATGAGGTACCACACAGCGTCTCCAACTTTGTACTGTGTGCGGCAAGCATTTTTGTCGTACTGTCTTTTTGCACGTGTGACCGACTCACCCAAAGCATCTCGAGTGATGTGATGAGCCAGCTCCAGCCGCTCACGCATTTGTTGCACATACTCTGGGGCTGAAAGTGCATTGTCACAGTCTGGGGGCAGGCCAGCTACAAGGTCCACTGGTTCACTGATTTCACGTCCGAACATCATGAAGTTTGGTGTGAAACCTGTTGCACTGTGCCTGGTTGCTCTGTACGCCATAACTGCATATGGGATCATCAAGTCCCAATCCCAGTGGCAACGTTCCGCTGTAGAGGCCAGGATCTTTTGGAGCGTTGCATTGAAACGTTCAACTTGGCCATCTGACTGGGGTCTGAATGGCGTTGTGTGAGTTTTGTCGATGCCAAATAGATTACACATTTCTTGAAAAACTTCTGATTCGAAATTGCGTCCTTGGTCGCTGTGCATTGAGTGAGGCATTCCATAGCGACACACCCATTCTGTTGCCACAACTTGCGCCACTGTGACTGCCTTTTCATCAGGGATAGGAAATGCTTCAGTCCATTTTGTGAAGTACTCTTGTATTACAAGCACATAGCGGTTTTTGCGATCTGTCTCGTTTAGCGGGCCCATAATGTCCAGTGCAATGCGTTCCATTGGGGCTCCCACCCTGACAGTTCCCATGGGAGCTTGTGGTGTCTTCTGGGGTCTGGCTCTGCATGCACAGTTGGTACATGTACGGCACCACAGGGCCACATCTTCTCTCATGTGGTACCAGTAGTATCTGCTTTGGAGTCTGACTACTGTACGTTCGACACCAAAATGTCCGCCTACTGGCCCCTCATGCATCTGGCGCATAACATCGGGCTGTAGTTTGCGTGGCAGGACTATTTGTGGATAGAACTGGATATCGTTTAAACAATAGAAACGTCGGACTAGAACACCATCTTTGAAATACAGTCTTTTCCATTGACTCCAATATGTTTTGGTGGCTGGGCTGCATGGGGAAACTGTGGTCCATGGGGGGCGCTCAGTGCTGGCCTCCAACCATGCTCTGATTGGTGCGATGTCTGGATCTGTGGCTTGGGCCTCGCACAGCTCTTCCACGGTCCAGCCGGAAAACAGTGTAGTCTCTTTTGTGTTTGTCACATAGATTGTCTCTTTCAGTTTCAAAATGTCTGTTTTTGTCTCTGTGTTTGCTCTTACCCCCACCGGACTCACAGCTGTGGTGGTTGTCGGGCTTGTCTCTACCCCCACCGGACTCCGCGACAAGGATCTGGAGTCGGAGTCCATGTCACACTGAATTGCCTGATGACTCGTGTTTCTGGGTTGTGAGGAGGGGCCCTGCAGATTACAAGGACAAGACTGGCGGCAGGGTCTGCGGGAGAGACTGTCAGCATTAGTATGTAAGCGACCTGGACGATGAATAATATCGAAGTCGTACTCTGCTAACTTCTCCAGCCACCGGGCTAGCTGACCTTCTGGCTCTTTCATTCGGGTTAGCCAACGCAGGCTGCTGTGGTCAGTACGTACCTTGAATGGCCGTCCGAGGAGATACTGCCGGAAGTGTGATGTGAACTCAACAATGGCTAGTAGCTCTCTTCTTGTTGTGCAATAGTTCCGTTCAGTTTTAGTCAGTTTGCGGCTACCATAGGCCAACACGCGCTCTACGCCATGCTGCATTTGTGACAGGACAGCGCCGATGCCTGTGTCACTGGCATCTGTGTCAAGGATCATCTCGCCATGGTCCAGCGGGTAACCCAAGACAGGAGCTGTGGTCAGCCGGTGCTTAAGTGTGTCAAAAGAGGCTTGGTGTTCAGCGTGCCACTGGAAGTGTGCATTTTTCTTTGTCAAGTTGTGCAGTGGCTCGGCAACAGAAGCAAAGTCTTTTACGAACCTGCGATAGTATGAGGCAAGGCCAATAAAACGTCTGACGTCATGGATGGACGTGGGAGTGGGCCATGACTGGACTTTGTGGACTTTGGTGGGGTCGGTGGCCACACCGTGCTCTGACACTATGTGACCAAGATAGGCAACTTGGTGGCGAAAGAGGCAGCATTTGGTGGGTTTCAGTTTCAGGTTTGCTAGTTTGAGCCTCTGGAACACTTGACCCAGCCTTTGCAGCATCTCGGGCACATCCCTGGCCAGCACAATAACGTCGTCGAGGTAAACAAGACAGGTCTCCCACTGCATGCCAGCCAGGACGCGGTCCATTAAGCGCTGGAACGTCGCCGGCGCATTGCACAGGCCAAAGGGCATGACGTTCCATTCGAATAGGCCATTCCGAGTGCAGAATGCTGCGGCGCGGCGGGCTCGCGGCGAGAGCTCGACCTGCCAGTACCCTGAGGCAAGGTCCAGGGTGCTGAACCACTTGGCGGTGGCGAGCGTGTCCAGGGTGTCTTGGATGCGGGGCAGTGGGTATGCGTCTTTGATGGTGCGGTCATTAAGTGCCCTGTAATCAATGCAGAGACGATAAGTTCCATCTTTTTTACGCACCATTACGATGGGAGATGCCCAGCTGCTGTTGCTGCGGGTGGCGAGACCGGTGTGCAGGCTCTCACGGATCTGTTGGTCTGCACACTGCTGCTTTTCCCCGGCCATCCGACGAGGGGGCTGTTTGACTGGAGCACCAGAGCGGGTTATGATGTCATGCTGGATGAGGCTGGTCCGGCCCAGGTCACCAGGTCCTCTGGAAAAAAACACTCTCATATGCACACAACAAGTTTGTTAGTTGGATCTTTTCACTGTCATTAAGGTTAAGGGAACTCTGGGTATAGAGCTCCTGAAGGTGTTCTGGGACTGCAGGCGGGCTGGCACAAAAAACTGTGGGGTCACTGGATGGTGGAACAGTCTCTGCTGGCTGTAGGAGGCCTGCAATAGCACCTTTCCTAATAGTCACAGGTTTGTTGCCAGGATTAAAGAGCCGTAGTGGCACAACATTAGTGAGCTGGGCATTAACAAGGACTCTGGCTATAAGAACTTTGTGCTTTTCAACAAAGCCTTTGGTGGGACTGAGCATCATGTCTCCCTTTACTGCTTTTACAAAGTTCAAAGTGCCCTTGACTAAGTACTCTTGACCAGGCTCCACCACTACAGTTCTGGCTACTCTCACGGCATGTGATTTTGAAACAGTCTCCGGTTGGAAATAAGGCACCTCTTCACCAAACAAAACAATGCGGTGATTACCAAAATCAAGGCGGGCCTCGGCTTGAGTGAGGAAGGGGTGGCCCAGCAGCACCTCATTCCCGGCTATGTCTGCCACCAGAAAGTTTATTTCCATTTGACGGTGGTTAATATGGACAGGAAGTTTGGTTTCACCTAGCACAGGAACATCCCCAGGTCCCACACCAAGTAATGTCTCTACAACAGATGAAGTCAGTGGAGGTCTCATGTCCGGGTGAATGGCGTTGTAATGGGACAAGGGCAACACGCTCCTCCGGGCTCCGCTATCCAAGACTGCACACACCTCCAGCTCATAGATCCTCATGTGAATGCTCATTTCACGGTTTGTGGCCTTAAGGTGTAGCACAGTGGGCTTTGGGTTTTCACTGGAAGTGCGTGCTGGCAACGTATTAGTCTTTCTTTGAGGGGATGAGCACTGGCTTTGTTTGTGGCCCCACCCATTGCAGTTATAACAGCGAATATCACCCTTTGTAAAGCTTTTGCGGTGCTTTGGTGTTTTGGCTGGTGCGAATGGGACAAACTGATGTGGAAAGGGGCTTGGAGCCGGTGGAGTCGGAGCAGTAACAGTCTCATCTTTTTCTCTGACAACGGCGGCGCGGGGCTTACGTTCGGGTAGGATGCGAGTGCCTGGCTGCATAACACTTGTGACATAAGAAGCAGCTCTTTTTGTCGTCTCATGGCGACGAGCTATCTCATAAGCTTTAGCTAGCGTGGGCGGTCGTTTCTCTAACAGTTTTTGGACCATTTCTGCATCACCCAAGCCATTTGTGAAAACTTCCACAGCTATAGCATCTTGCTCAGACTCTGACCAGTCACCATAAGCTACAGCTACTTTGCCATAAATGTCATCTCTGAATACATGGAGTGCCTCACCAGTTTTGCGCACTCTCTGCCTCAGCTCCACTGCCACTGCCGCTGCGTGATCTGAAGAAGGGCCGTAAGCAGTTTCCAGTTCGTCCAGCAGGTGGCGATAGTCCCACTTGGATGAGCGAGGGTTTCGGTGGACGATGGCTCCGGCTGCTCCAACCAGACAGAACTTTAACTGGATTGACATTGTCTTTTCTGACCAGTGGTTAGCCTCAGCACAGCTCTCAAACCTGTGCAGAAACTCTCTCCAAGGTGTGCTGCCGTCATATTGGCCAGGACGCAGGGTAGGAACTCGCTCTCTAGGATCACAGTCCTCTTCACTGTCTGAAGGGGGAGGCCGCAGCCGGGGCACTGAGTTGCTCTTATGTGGATACGAGTGGCATGGTTGTCCATGTTTGGGAGTCTCTGGTGGATTGATATAAAGACTTTGAATAGGGAGTGTGCATGGTGCTGGTTTTAACGGGGCCGGTGTGCTATGTACGAATCTTCCCATATGAACAGAGGAAAATGGATTTGTGTCTGGATATTGTCCCTTCGTGGTCGCCAGTGTTAAACCTTTCCTGCTTCGCGTCCCCTGACCGTGGTCGGGAGACACAGGGGAGAGCCGTCCTCTCCAGGGCCGAAGGGTCGCTCGTCCTTCGGGGTTTAACCCCCAGTTCTTTACCTTGTTGTTTGGAGTGTGGTGCGAGTTGAAAGACCACTCCAGTCTGCTGCTCAAGAGTTGGCTGCTTTATTAGCTCTGCTGCACCGTTAATACACATCAGTTGCACCGTCTTGTCCCCAGGACCACTGTAGACTCACACACATCTCGCTTCTTCGCGGGTTGAAACTAAACTATATGCGCCACATGCACGCGCACGCCACCTCTCACTCACGCTCACGCACCACACTGAGCTAAAGCACATAAAAGCCTGACACATATCGCACAACACAAGGGAAGATTGTTCCAGCGTCTGGGACCAGCTACAGCACAAGCCCACTCTACTAGTTTTTAGCGGGGACCTTGGAACATCCAAAATTATCTGGTTTGCTGATCTCAAAGTTCTACTGGGAACATGGACAGAAAGAAGCTCAGAGAGATAGGGAGGGGCCAATCCAAAATCATTGCTGAAGCTGAGAGGGAGCCCGTGCAGAGAAGTGAACACAGGAGAAATGTGCTCATACTTCCTGGTGCCCAAGAGGATGCCTGTCCCAACATTTTGGACTAACTAAGCGATGGACGGAGCCCTGGTTTAACCCACAGTACAAGGAGTTTAATCTGCAGGTGATGAAGGCATGAAAAACCGACTTCAGATCAGTACGAGGCAGGTATGGCTTCACCTTACTAAGTAAACGCAGTTAGTAAAAGCCTA
The DNA here is from genome assembly GCF_009829125.3 of Periophthalmus magnuspinnatus. Lineage (NCBI taxonomy): Eukaryota > Metazoa > Chordata > Actinopteri > Gobiiformes > Gobiidae > Periophthalmus > Periophthalmus magnuspinnatus. The sequence goes on from NC_047132.1 coordinate 23,728,124, forward strand.
ATCTGACTATCTGGCTGATTTGTTGGTCAAATTTGAAAGAACCATGTAAAACATCACTGAGATTTCTGGCAAACTGAAGCCTCTAGCAACTCAAACCCCAGAGATGTTTTGGCATCAGATAAATCCCCCAGATAAATACCACAATTTCTGTTTTTGATTCATTTAGCTTTAAAAAGTTTAGAGCCATCTAGTCCTTTTCATCCTGAAGGCAACTTAAGAGAGTTTAGGTGCTATCTGTGCTGGGTTTAAAGGGCAGGTAAACTTGTACATCATCAGCAAAACAATGAAAAGATAGTATGTGTTGTAAAAATATACTCAAGGGGCAGCATGTACAGAGAAAAAAAGCCCAAAATGAACCCCTGAGGAACTCCACAGCTAAGTTGGCTCTAGCTGAACAGAGAATAATCTTTCTTCAAGATATGACCTGAACCACCTTTGATGCCAAAATAGTTCTCAAGATGAGAAATCAAAATTTGGTGATCCACATGTTGAATGCTGATGTCAAAGTTAAAAGCAGTAAAACAGTAGAGGAACCAGAATCAACAGTCAAGATAAGATCATTGTATATTTATGGAATAAAGTTATAACATGGTATAAAGCTCCCACTTTAAACATGGAAATTATTTAAATGTAACTACATGACACATATAGTACAGTACAATACAATCTTGTGGACATACGCTGCACAAACTGGAAGAACGAAAATCAAACCACCAGCCCTCTACTCACTTAACTCTCACTCTTCTTGTGGATTGCTGCTTTTTAAGAGTTCAATCTCTGATTCCTTGTACCTTCACATGTCTCCACGTGATGAGAGTAAGACTGAGTACCCCTATAAACCCTCTGTAATACCAGGACAGCACGCAGACTAAACACACACACACAGATAACCTCTCTGCCGCACTTTCAGCATCTACAAATAACCTCTACTCAAAGGTCTTGACGATAAACTCAAATTTAAACCGCATGTGGCAGGCTTAACGGCACTTTGCTTTGACACAGATAAGACATGGAATAAAAACTAGCGAGTTAGTAAAAGAGGCTCATATCTTACAGGGCTGGGGATTTCATGAAAGATAGCGATGTGGGAATGGAGGACCTTTTAGTGCTTCTTCTCTGTTTGATGCTTGTCAGATGCAAGAGCTAAGACCTGACAGGGGCAGAATACTTGAGCTTTAAGTGACTCAGCCAAAAAGGAGGCGTCGGGGCAGCTCATCTTACAGTCCATTAACAGCAGTACAGGTTATTGATGCCATTCCATGTTGACGGAAAGGCATCAATGACCTGCAAATCTTCTGAGGTGAAGAGATATAGCGCAAGCCAGTACCACGGTGCATCCTCCCTCATCAGCTCTGATCAAAGGGGTTTTATAGTAGAAGTAAGGCTCACTGTTCTACGACAGAAGTGGGATCTCAAACTGTACATTTTACTAAAACATATTGAAGTAAGTTTACCTTTAATTTTACCTCTTGGTTGGACATGGGCAGGAGATGGGACATAAGTAGAAGTAATTCCTTAAAAGGCCCATATTATACTGTTTTCTGATCTATGTCATGATAATAGGTATGTTTTTGATGAGGTAACAACATTTTAACATGGCTTAAAGCTCACAAAAATTTATTTTATGTGATATAGGACCTTACTGTAAAGAAGGGCAGAAGCTTGGCGTAAATATTCAAAAAATTGTCCCCGTGTTTTGGATGAAATTTTGTATTGATGACATAGATGGATTATGTTTCAGAACACAGTGCTACTTCCTGCATTTTTCAACTTTTCTTTTGAACTTTTCTTCACAAACTGCCACTCGACTGTCATGAAACAATGATAAATATTTATGACAGGACTATTCCACTCCCATCAAACCAAGTCATAATAATGAGGACAGATTCACATCCTTTTTCAGTATTTCATCTAAGTCTTACCAGAGCAGCCTCATCATGTCCTGTTTACATAATTAGGCATATTTATTATTGTAAGATCCCAGTGTAGCCTTAGTTAGTTTGTCTTAGACATTCAGTAAAAGGTCATATGTTGGCATGATTGCGGATGGCCTTTCAAGGGACATTTCTGGTAATGTAATATGTTATATTTGTAGATGTTGACGTGGATGTTTTGTGATGTGTTATTGAAGAGTTCAATCCTTAGTTGTTGGTTGGACATAACATTTTGCTCCTTCTATTTTTTACATTACTTAAACTATTCCACCAGTACAGTACAATATAGAGTGGCTATAAGTGGATGAAGTATCTTGCACATGGACAATATTTTGACATAACATATAACCTTTTTGAGCTTGTTTAATAGAGACTAGTTCTGAGCCCAAAACCAAAGAGCATGTGCACTTAGTCTGTTTCGAGACACATTTAACTGTTGTGAATAACTGCTTTAAAGCATTCTGTCTGTCTGTCGCCTGTCCTCTTATTTCCTCTCATTTGTCTTTCATGCCTCCCTGTGTTAAAGCCTTTCCTATAATCCTCTCACACTGTGTTAATAACTGGGAGTCAGTCAGTTGCACCTTTTAATAAGCCCCAGACTGGGAGATAGGGGACTAATATGAACCCAGAGCCCCCAGAGAGCTCGATCGTATTTCATGCACGCTGTAGGTCAGTGCAATGCTACTTATACCATTTACACACTGTTTTCCATGGACATTTTCCTGATAATCGAATATGATGCACTATTAACATTTTGCTGACCTTGAAGAGTGTAGACTCAACCTTCAGTTTATCAACTTATAATTGTACCACCTGCATATGCTGCCGATTTAAAATTCAATTTGAACCAAAACTCAATTAAATATGTTGCTTGTGGTGAGCGCTCACAAAATCCAGCAGTTACAGGCATAATACCTGCTCACACCTGTGTACCAGGCGTTGATTTTTGGCATTCACACACAGCAGGTCGAGATTTTACACTACAAGAATCCCATTTTTACCCAGTGATAGTATAGTTCACATGGCAGCGGCACATAACTGAAAAATCAGGCTGGTGAAAGAAAATCCAATTGAAAAGAGTTTTTCTAACTGAGAGTTAAAAGAATTTAGCCGAAAGTCCCATCATAATTATTTATATTTAATTAATGATTTTATTAAAAGAAAGATGAAGCGTTTATTCTTAATCAAAACAAAAGTCATCCAGACTCCATGACCTTACACACTACGAGTAAGGTCTCTTTTGAGAGAATTGTTTCGTTTCTGTAAAGGCTTCCTATCTGTTCATCACTGTTGACTATGGCATTAAAACAATTACATGGTGAAGCCATCTTGGGCATTATGTCACAGACCATGTGACAAATCCCATCACATAGTTTTCCTGAATGATCTCCTCCAGCGTAGAAAGGCTGTAATGCCTCCTTTACCTTACCATTTCTGCCATGAACACATTATGAGATTTATCCTGGAGTCAGATTACTTACTTTAGCCTAACAGTAGTCGTGTGAAGTCTGGCTTATACCGGGTCACAGAAGAAGCACACCCCAAGGGCTAGCTAACTGCCTTGTGGGAAATAAATCAATCCAGGAAGTGTCTGAGATTAAGTGTATAGTATTGAATCTGTGCAAGGAACTTATCATTTCCCCTCATCTTCACTAAGGACATTTCTATTAGTGACACAGTGCTGGGATAGTGTGGGCAAGTATTTACCACATTGTGTGGACAAAAATCTATATACACACTCTGTACATGGGGACCTGCCCTGTGTTTATAGTGACCAAAATCAGGTCCCCATGATGTAAAATTTAGGTCCTGTTCACAATTTTTTTCATGTATTTGAGCAAAACAGAGTAACAAACAGAGGACAAAGAGGATATAGTGTCTATATGACAGTAATGTAATCAGTTAACCACTCTCATCTCATTGCAGTTTCATTTTCTGTATTGTGGGGGTCCTTGAGTATGAATGTTGAATGTTTTTTTGTTTTGTTTTTTTGTTTTTGGGTTTTTGACAGGTACTCAGGTTTATTCTATGCACCTAAACACACATGTTGATACTCAGGCTATATTTTTTGATTGGTTTGATTTGGAGCAGATCAGTATGGTCTGTAGCAGACCCTGGGTGGTACTAGCTTAAGGAGGGGCTAAGCACAAGTGAGAAATAAGTGGATGGATAAACAAAAATGCTTAGCAAAGCGTGTTAGCAACAGCTGTTTCCTGTTTAATAATAATAATAAAAATATATTTCTAGTACCTAATTCATCTAACATCAGGTAAACCCAATAGAAACTGACAAACCTGGATTAAACATTTTTACAGTATTTTTTGTTAAGTATCAACTTAAAAAGAGAAAAGTTTCACATTTTAACGAGATAAGTTTCAGATTTCACATATTTAGGTCCTGTCTAGCTCACATTAAGCAGGTTCGGGCGCACAGTGTGCAGTACAGGGAAAGATTAAGCCAAGAGCATATAATTTTGTTTATGTTTAATGAGAGGCTAGGCTCCTACTCCACTGCCTTATAGACATAAGCTTAGTGTAGTAAGCGCTGGCCTTTTAGACATGCCTCTGGGCTGCTGTGGCATGTTGGTGCCTTACTCAGTAGTGGTGACAGGTTGACAGGATAGTCTGTGTGCACATTTGTGTTTATCCCGCTTTGGCACCGTCAGAAGCATGCGTGAGTGCCTGGACCCTCTGGTCGCTCCAAATCGTCCCATGATTCTGCTTTTTTTTTTTTGGGCTTCAGAAAGAAGCTGGTTCCAAAATCATTTGCTGTATAGATCCTGAGCTGTAGTTTATTGTCACTTATTCTCACGGGTTCTTTCCTCATGCCACCAAAGTGCGTATGAGACATCCAAAGCAGCCTATTTCTGATATGTGTGCGCCAAAGAGCGAACCAGCCACGGTGGCCATACATATCGTCGATGAGTGGGACATGGCTAACTGAGCAATTGAGCAGAGTCTGCAAAGGTGTATGTTTGCCTCTGTGGTCTATAGATGCATTGGTACGTATAAAAGGAAGGCCTACAGCTTATTATACTTGGCCTATACCTATAAGTTAATGGAGTACGAGTGCCTTGCCCCTATTCAGTAGCATTGGCTATGAGCTACATAGGTTCACCTTAAAATAAGAAACTGGTGTTGTTAAAATTTGAAACTTTTTATGTTAAAATCAAACCTGTAATGATAACAATGATAACATTTTAATGACACAATGTTCACATTTTGTGAATCGATGAGACCAGCCTTATGAGTAAAAATTATCATTCAGGGTAATGCAAGTTGCTCATATATCAGAGCTCTGCCGCTGGACCTGGAGCCATGCCCGGAGCACGGACACAGAGCTGGCTCCAACAAACTGACCCTCGCCAAGGCGGCCCCAAGCGAACCATAGCCATGGAAATGAGGGTTGTTAGGAAGTGTGATTAATTGTGGTGGTCTGCTGCTCCATTGAGGGAGGACAAATTCTCCTGGATGTTCAATTAATCCTTATCTCAATTTAATTTTTAAATGTTTACCATTACACATATGAGCACACAAGGCACCCAATTCAAGTATCCCCTTTAACATGAACACAAAAACTGTTATGTGGTTTATTAAAATGTGGTGCATATTGTTTACTCTATCTGTAACTTTTACTTATTTAGTAAATTGACAATCAACAAAAAGAAATGTAAATATGCATGATTGTAGCCATGGCTAATTTCCCTCCTTAGTTCATTGCAAGAGTAAGGCAAGCCACACATTTCCACATTTTATCACACCTCGGTGTCACCCTTGATTCAAAACTCACTTTCAAATCCCACATAAAAATCATCAGTAATCGCATCAAATTTAATCTCAGCAATTTTTGACACATTCGACCTCAAATGTCCATACAGTCAGCCAAAATGTTCATACATTCCATGATACTTTCCCATATCACTTACTGTCTCACTGTCTGGTCTCACTCAACTTCTACAGCTCTAAAACTGATCCACTCTCTTTATAAACGGACCATCAAAACTCTCGATCGGAAACCACACTCTTATCACCACTGTCCAATCCTCCAAAAACACAATCTACTGAACTGGGAAAACTTGGTCAAATATGCTCATCTCTGTTTCATATATAAAATCATTCATGGCTTGTCATCTCCTCCACTCACACAGTTTATTCACATCAGGACCTCTGACCACAAAAGAACCAGAGGGGCATTGAGAGGGGACTGCATCATCCCACTCAGAAAAAGTGTCTTTGGCCAAACCACCTTCTCTGTGGAAGCTGCCCATGACTGGAACACCACCCCCACCACAATTAGAAGTCTCCCCACTTACACCTCATTTAAATTACAGTTAAAGAAATGGTTAATTGAAAATCAGTCTTGTCACCACTAACATCCACCTCTCGATGCTCCTGTCTCCATCCTGCCTCTGTTTGAGTTTTGTTGTATGTCTGTTTGTGTCTGTGTGTGTATGTAGACAATGGTATGTTGTGTTTGTGGCTGAAAATGAATGTATGTGGCTGAATGTGGTTTTATAACAATAAGAATGGAGTTGTATGCGACTGTATGTAAGAATGATTTTAGAGTGTAAATAATAACCTTGTTTTTATTCTATTGCATTTTATTTCCTACAGGTTGACATTTTACACCTGTCCCGGGACTACGGATGAAAAATAGCCCTCGGGCTAATTCTGGCATATTTACATGCAAATGTTTATTAATGTGCATTGTCCCTGGAATAAATAAATACATTTAAAGAAATAAAGTGACAGAAGAGAAGTTATTGAGGTTTCAAGATAAGTATACATACTTAAAAATCAAAGTGAGTCCCAATTAGATCTTAATTTAATGGCAGAATGTCTGTGAGAGTTCATAGAGTATAACAGATAGAATTCGAATAAAAGCCCAGTCAGCAGAGTAGGGAACATGTCCAGTGGTCCAAACCTTATCTAAGAGAAACTGCACGATATTCCTCCAAAAGCTAATATATCCAGCTCTGACTGATTGAATATGCATGAAGCAAATCTCTCTATTAGATCAGTGATATCAAAGTGGAAGTGGCCAAGAATGAGCTTCAACTATGATTTATTAAACTGTAAGTTCATAAAACAGGTTAGGTTTTTCCCGTTTGTCAAATGTACTTACTTACAACATGGTTTCAGTATGTTTCCTTCATTATGTCTGAAAGGTCAGTAATTGCTTAAAGGTCTTTTGAGTCTGTGTGCGTTGTGTGCGTGTGTGTGTGTGTGTGTATGTATGTGAGGGGTCCTTTATTATGGCATCTGATAATTGTATACACAGTCACTTCATGGGAACCTTTTGCTTTGCAATATTAGATCAACAATATGGTTTTAAGTTAAGATATGGGTTATTTTAGGTTAAGGCTAGGCTTCAGGTTAAGGATCTGTCTCCAGGAAATGAATGTAAGCCCATGTAATGTCCCCATACATAAAGCATAACCTAACCAAGACTGAACATGTTTCGAGGGATTCTGCAAAACCTTAATTTTACTCTCTAAATAAAACCATTTGAGCAGTTTTTTGCTTGTTTTTAGTTAGTCATTGAATAAGAATTTACCCCTGAACTGAAATCGATGACTTTGAGAAGGGTGGAACTCTCACTGAGCTACTTTTGATCTTACCCATGTGCTATTTTGAAGAGTTACGTATATTGTTTGGCACAGCATGAGTGACGTTTTGAAGGAAAATTGCGGCAGTGACAAACAGCTTTTGTAATCCATTTAACACATCGTCCTTGCGTCTCTTTTCCTTGTGTCTGCTGGTCTAAACTCTCTCTGACATATTGCTGTGTGCTTGTGGACAGTGACTCGTATGACTCAGTCCGAATGAAGTTGTCAGAGACGTCCTCTACAGTGATTAGCCCCAGTTCTCCCATTGAGCTGTGAACTGTCTTAAAACTTCCCCTAAAGCCTCTTGTCTGATTGACAGGGTAATCCCAATCCTGTCTCCTCTAAATCAGATTTGGGTGTACATGTTGGTCCGTGATCTCATAAAACTGCTAATCATTCTTGCCCTTTACGCTCACATTACTGCCGGAAGGACTGGCTCCATCTATGACACAGCTTAGACAAACAAGATGAGATGGTATTAGAGCCTCAAAGCTAATAATGAAAATTACTATGCTAAGACAACAAGGTAATACGTGTTTGGTGACTCGACTGACTAGAGGGAGGTTTGTGATTACAACTTTAAGAGGAGGTGGAAGTACTGCATCATTAGGTCATTAGGTAGGTTTTTTGTATCAGTAATCAGTAAATTCATCATCATTGTATCAGTGCTCTTGCTTGGGATACAGAATACACACTTCTCCAATACTTTACAAAGGTATGAGTCTGGTTACTGCTGAATTTCCCTGTTTTCAAATGGGCGTGGTGGACAGGTGGATTAGCCAATCAGGGACGCACATGGTCTGTCAGTGTCAGAATCAATAAAGGAAAAACTGATCACGGGAAACTGAAAAACATTGTGGATTTCTGCAGAATCAGTGAGCAAAGCACTAACCTCTGTTAATATGAGGTGAGACAGGGGACAAGACTGTATAAAAAATATAGACATGTCATTCTGGATTTGTCAGGCAATCAGTGCTCTGCTTTGGTCTTATAAGCTAAACATTTAGTTCAGGGGTAAAGGCTCCATCCGTAGGATCCAACTATCGAGTGAAAGATGACTACAGAAAAGGCAGCCATGAATATTCCTTACCTGTACAGCCAGAACCACACACTTTGACGAAACTTTACAAAAACGAGTATCCGGTCCCCGATTTCAGAGGGTGTGATTGACAGGCAGATTAGCCAATCAGAGACGCATGGTCCAGTCATGTCAATAACAAACATGGCTTTATCTCAGGCAAAATAAGTTATATTTTGTTGTAAAAGTAATGAGAATGTTCGAGAGGAGATGACTTTTGCATTTGAGAAACATGTGATACAAATGAGTGACTGCGCTTGGACCGTCTGAAGTTAGGATCAGAATGTTGAAGAGACTGGCTGGTTGGGCAAGAATATCCCATTGAAAGTAAACAAAAACCTATTTACTTCCTGGTACTGGGTGATTTCCATTCTGTGCCTCCAGCCTCTTCAACCACCAAAACATACAAGCATTATAACTAGGCCCGTCACGATAATTATTATATCGACTTATTGTTTCATATATGACAGATGGAACAATAGTTTTTTAGGGGTCAGTATTTATTGTGGGTACTTTTTCTTTACACAAGTGGGGAACTTTTTGGTATTGGTATTTGCTATGATAAGATTTGAGATGTAGAGACCCGAATAAATACGTTTTAGGACTCATTACAGATATAAACTAACTACTAAGTGCTTTATTCTACTATTGATTTGTTGCAGCTCATGGCATAAATTAGTTTCAGTATTATCGTTTATCGTGCATTGTCTGGACCAATATTGCACTTCAATTTTTCATATCGTAACGGGCCTCACACAGACTATGTAGAGGATATACAGTAATTAGCAGCAAAAAAGCCCAAAATGATTACTGAAATGCTGACAAATATTTACCATGCTTTTGTACGATATGTGGGATGTCTGAGGGGTTTAACTTTGCAGACATAAGTGGTTTTAGTTTTTCTTATTGCTCTGTAATTGTGAGAGTAGAACTTAAGGGGGAAGGACGTTTAGGGCAATGCAAATGTGACTTAACAGCACAAAAGGGTAAAACAAACACATAGTTGACAGCCATTTCAATGCTCCTCTTCACAGAACCACTTTGTGAGAAGCACTTGAATAAAGAGTGGTTTGTTTTTGTTGATGTGCTTGGCGTGTCTTTTTATAGTGCAAATAAACTCCATTCACATCTGTGTAGTGTAAGCCTGCCTCCAGGGCCTAATAAAAGAGTGTTCCCATATTCACTTCCACTGTCAGCAGACGCCAGCCTCGCACAGCTCACTCTCACTGTGTGTGTGAGAACAGAGGATGACAACGCACACTATGGGAAATTATCCACTGTGTACTACTACAGAGCATTGTACATTATAAATAAATTGGAGCACTGGATATTGCTAGTAAAATGCAGTGTTGCAGTATGCATATATTTACTACATATTTATGTGTATTCAAATGCATCTGTCTAATCAAAAGACTGGACAAAATACTGAACCTAAGTTACATAATACACATTTATTAATATTTGTGCCTCTTTCCAAAAAAAAAAAATTTTTTTTAAAAATCAAATTTTTCCTTTTTAAAATTCAAACTTCCAGTTGTTTAAGGATGTAATGATGGGGCCGGCACTGTTATTACCTTAACATTTCTTTTAAAAAACATAGACAAGGGTAATTTCAGTGCTGGAATGGCCAATCTCTACTGGACAAAAGATAAATGATAGTTGTTAACTTGAAAACTATCGCTTCATGACATCACAAGGTGGAACAGAGCATTTTGAGCTTTGGAGATGTAGACAGACTACCGTAATAATAAACAGTTACTCAAATACATGTGAATGAAACAAAACACAGCTCCAAGTGTGTTTTTCAGGAGGTAGCAACATTCCAACATGGCTCAATTTTGCGTAAAATAAGACCTTTAAGGTATTAATGAACTAGTTATTAAGTCTGAATTAGCATTTGGGCTAATTAAAGTATTCATTAGGTAGTTACTAAGCCTGAATCCTTCTTAATGAACTATTTGTGCATTATGAACTAGGTCTTTGTCTATGCTTTATTAAGGCAAATTATTCTAAAGTATTACCAAATTCACTTTTTCTTTTGGATCCCACGTAACAGCACAATTTAAATATTAAGTTTAAGCTATACAAATTTGAGAAGTTTGCTCCCTTTGAAGATAATAGCTTTAAAGTAATGTGGATTAAACCAGGAGCCGCCACACCTAACTCTATGTGATTTTACATGTCTTTTGTTAGCTTTCTTTAATATGGTGTATAGTGAGGCCGCTGAGTATAGACAGGCTATGAATATATTTCCACATTTTCTGCACCTACAGATTCCTTTGAAAAGATTGCCTTAGTGCCTCAAAGTAGCTACTATGAGAGCTGTACTGTATGGCAGTGTGGTGTATGCAAATTATGACTGTAGACGAGAGGAGACAGTTACATACAACTGTATATCACTACACATTTTGGTTAGTTAGCTTGCACTAAAATGAAGGATATTAGCAGACATGGGAGATGCATATTTGTCATAAAACTGGGTGAGCTGTGAATACCTAATTGAGTAATTAAGTTAACCTCATTACCGCCATAGTTTTCCTGTCAGGTAAAACTTAAGTTCAAGCTCATTATGTCTCTAAAGTATAGCACATTCATAATAACCTCACTTTTAATAGTAATCTCATCAGTGAGTGGTCAGCGTGCATACCTCATGGTCTCTGCAACTGCAATTAGTTATGTCTTTTGGTCAAAAATAGATACTCTAGATAAGATAAGTTATTCACTTATTACTTCCAATTGCTTCATAGAGTTTTACGGCTCATTTTATAAAGCATCAGTGCATGTGTTCACAGGACACAGTCCTAAAAATTCATTTTCATTATCAGAAATTGGCTTTAAGTGAGAGACAGACAATTTTTCTTACGGCATGATCTGCCATTTCAGAATATGTCCACCACAAAGATAAATGTGGTATATTTATGCCTTAGAGCTACTTAGATACCCCTCATTCCAATTTTTTTTTTTTTTTTTTTTTTTTTTTTTTGACAATTTGTTTATTGTTTCTTGGAAGACTGATTCAATTTACTGTCACAAGACAAATGGAAGGTGAGATTAGAGTGGTACTGGTTCAGAAATGCAGAAATGTTGGACTAAATGAATCTGGAAAAAGTCTCTGTTGTTTATTAAGTCTTCTCATGAACCCATATGTACATGTCTTACTAATCCCTCAGGAGTTTGGGAGGATTTCACTGTTCAGCTGAATGTAACCTCTGGTATATTCTGAATGTGTCCCCACCTTCTGGTTTGTTTAGAACATCAGTAGCCAAAGGGTGCATAAAACCATGAGATTTTCTCTTGTTTTTCAGATGGGAAATGCCTCTGAAACATTTATCCTCGTGTCCCGAATATCAAAAGAAAATGACTTCCTCATGGGGACCATTTATACCGTGTTTGGTAAGTGACATTTTAAATAATAGATTCATTTAAGTTGAGTTCATTTGATCATGACCGGAATTCACTTTATATTCAGTGTAACTAAAACAGGAGATAATTGGCTTTAATCATGCAGATTTAGTGGTTTGAGGTAGGCAGTGCTGTCATCATGTCCTTGGGCAAGACACTTCACCAAAACCTGTCTGTGTTTGAATGTGCCGTGTGCTGATGTGATTGCTGGTGGTCGATGGTGCAGATAGGCAGTCTCACTTCTGTCAGTCTACCCCAGGGCAGATGTGGCTATAACACCCAGTATGAAGTGAATTATACAAACTAAGTGCATTACAAATAAAGCATTATTATTATTATTACAATATAGACTAAAGTATGTCTATACTGCAGGACAAAACACCTCACCTACACGTCTTTTTCCAAAAGCACATACTGTAAAACTGTACTATATATATATATATATATATATATATATATATATATATATATATATATATATATATATATATATATATATATAATTTTTGACTGTAAGTGATTTCTCTGCTTCAGGCGTGCTGTCTGTGCTGGGGAACGGCACGCTGCTGTTTGTGGCTTATAGAAAGAAGTCCACCCTGAAGCCGGCCGAGTTCTTCGTGGTGAATCTGGCCATCAGTGACCTGGGCATGACCACTGCCCTGTTCCCTCTGGCCATCCCCTCAGCCTTCGCCCACATGTGAGTCCCATTTACACCCTCTCACCTCCAACTACTGCACCTGCTCATGTCTCACTCTCTCTCAATTGGAGCCCAGGAAGCAGCAGCGATGACACTCATGTAACGATAGGTCAGGTATGATAGAAATGTCTAGAATATCACAGCTCAAAAGCAGAGGACTATAAAATATACTTTTGATTTCTGCCACACTGCTGGTGTCAAGCTATACATCGTAATGTGCATATTTACTGTACGCTTCATTTCAGTGTATGTGTTCTGGTCAGATCGTGGGTGGACACTGCCTTATATCTATCTAAAGGGAGGAGTTAACTACACTGAAACTAACACATCTATTTCTGTTTGTTGGGACAGTTCACACTTACCTTGAAACTTGCAGTACAATAGAGCTAGGCAACAAAGTGAAACTGTATACAACAGGTGACAACAGTGAAGAAGTGACTTGGATGAGCAGCAAAACGTCTTCTCTCTTTTATCTAGTTGAGAGAATTGAATTTTTCTTTTACTATGTAGTAGTCAATGTCTTTATCAAATGCAGCAGTTCCAATACCAAATAAGTTAATAATGCACTATTTACTCATGACCAGTACTAATGTCCGTATCCACCATCTGTTTATGGAAACTTTCCTGTGGCACTTCGGTAAAAGGAAGAGGAGCTACTCTTTTTTAAAACTTTTTACGGGTGTTAGTGGTCTTGTTTCTTGTATTAAGTTGATTTTTTTCAGTATTGTAAAACCCTCCCGTGCCCACTAGAGAACCAAAATAGATCAAAGTTATGAACTGAAAAGTGAGACCGTGATGAACTGGCCAATCAGAAAACAGAAGAAGGTGGACCCCAAACCACATAAAGAGTCATATAAGCCTCTTACAGTATGAGATATTAGTATGAGAATGCATCTGTCTAGTCCAAGCTTGCCGCAAGACATTTTAATACTTTGTGAGACATAAATAATCAGTGCTGAATGAAGTACTCAATTTAGTTGCTTAAGTAAAAGCACAGATACAGAGGTTAAAAAAAAAAAAATGAAAAAAGGAAAAAATGTACTTCACACAACTGTTGTTCATTTGTTAAAGTGTAAATGTAGTAATATTAATTAAAAACAATTCATATTTTGGTCAGAAGTAACAATACAAATCAGTTGCTTAATTTTTCTTATGAATTTGTTTGCTCAAAGCCGAAGCTTGAACTCAAAAACTTTAGTCAGGATATTACCACGAACATGGTAAAAAGAACTCCTCAAATCATATCAAAAATACTTTTTACTTTCCAGTCCAGTTCATAAATGTAGGGGAGTAGAAAGTACAGATTCCTGCTCTCAAATGTAGTGAAGTAAAAGTAAAAAGTATACACTGTAAAATGTAGATTCCACAAAATTCAGCACTTTACTACTTGTACTTTGTTACTTTCCACCACTGTAAATAATAATCATAATGGTATTGAATCGATACATCCAAAACTGTTCCAAGTTAGTGACAGGTGATGCGGTTGGTACCATGCACTAATGTGATCCTCATCCGACAGCCGTGACGCTCTGTAACAGCCTTACCACTGAATACATGCATGTGTTGTAATGTGAAGGCATAAAGGGATTGGAGACCTAAGACCTTGTATTTAAGGCCGGCATCATCATCCATAATGGGCTGTCACTCATGCTCCACGGAGTCCCTGTCTGCTCTGATCCCCTGAGCGTCGGTGGCTGATTGCTGTCACCTGTGTGGCACTGGGTCAAATGCACTCCTCTCATCAATTTAAAGCAGAGAGAGAAGAACTGAATATTTACACAGGCTGACTATGAAAGAAACAATTCAACAAAAGGAGATTTAAAGCAGTGGTGGAAAAAGTACTGGAAATTTATATTTAAGTAAAGATGCAGTAACTGTCGCCAAAATGGTAAATAAGTAAAAGTAGTTTGTGTAATTCTTCAGTCATCCAGGTCTGATCCATAGTAAAACCCAAAGTTAAATCTGTCAACTGGACAAAACGTTGTGGGAGTGAAGACGTTTCGCTGTTCATCCAAGCCACTTTTTCAGTTCTGCTCAGATTCTGTATGTAGGCTATGTCTATTGTGCGACACTAAAACAAACCATTTATTCCATCCATCCATCCATTTTCTTCCGCTTATCCGGAGCCGGGTCACGCGGTCAGAGATCAGATGACCTTCGACTGCCGCCCAGATCTTCATGCACCGGCTCCTTACGGATCCTCTTGCGGGTGGTGGGTCCACATGAGGACGGCCCCACGTCACTCCTTCGGGTTGAGCCCGGCCGGGCCCCGTGGAGAAAGGCCCGGCCACCAGGCGCTCGCTGTCGAGCACCCACCCCAGGCCTGGCTCCAGGGTGGGGCCCGGTAACGCCGGTCCGGGCGACGTAGCTTGCCTTGATTGAACACTCGTCATAAGGGGCTTCTGAACTGCTCTTCGTCTGACCCGTCCCCCTGGACCTGTTTGCCATGGGTGACCCTACCACAGGCATGAAGCCCCGACAACATAGCTCCCAGGATCATTCGGGCACTCAAACCCCTCCACCACGTTAAGGTGGCGGCTCAGGGAGGGGCAAACCATTTATTTTCTCTGGCTAATATCTGTACCTCACTATCTTCAAAGGAGCGATTAGTAAAAGTAAAAAGCACAGATGGATTATGCTTGTCCCTGACTCACTGAAGTTTAAGTTCAAAAGTCTACTCAAGGAAGTACTATTACTATTACTCAATTAAACTAAGGTGATATTTGTAAATAAATAGGCACTTTGCAACCCTGTTAAATAGCTCCATCGTTATGTTTCTTTGAATGAGACTGATCCCTCAAGAGCAGGGGTGTTCATTACGTCGATCGCAATCTACCAGTCGGTCGTGAAGGCATTTTGTGTAGATCGCGTCCCGTCATCCATCCAGTCACGTGACTAATATACAGGACAACCAGTCAGATTACACCTGACTCTAGGTCACATCATGAGCACTGCACAAGCATAAACAAGCGCGAGTTAGTTTAACCCTATAGCATCGGATCCTATCGTCGCAGATAGAGCGGGTTGCGGACTTTCCAGCAGCGTAACTCCACGCCCAATCATGCTCTCATGTAAATTCAAACGGTGTCTCAAAGCGGAGACATGGGGCTATCTAAATATTTTACCGTCATTACGGTAATCTGCCTCTGTTTTCCCTCGAAGGTGACGAATGAGAGCGCGGGTGCTGCGGGGATTTTCCCAAAAATACGGATGGATGTGTAAACATGTTTTTTATGGCTATTAAAAAAGATAAAACCGTAAACAACATGATTGGCTCTGTTATCACTTTCAAACTAAAAATGCAATTTTCCTCCTGGCTGGCTGTCAGAAGCTACTGCCCGAACTATGCATCCCTCATTGATTCAATTCATTGCAAGTCATCAGAGCAGTAATCATCATTCAAGTAATTATGAACATGTAAGAAGTTCAATTGTGTTGTGCTGTATTATCTCATGACGTTGTACATTTACAAATAAATATATGTTTAACATTTTTGTATCAGGTGGTAGATCTTTCAGACACGATCAATTTAAAATTAGCTCACATACTGAAAAAGTCTGAGCACCCCTGCTCAAGAGCAAAGGTAAAATGTAAATACTAGACTGGACTGAGGCGATTGTTACCGCTAAAGCTTTGATTGTGTGGACTTATTCATAAGATGGAAAGGTGGAGAACATTCAATTTCACCTGTCCTCTGGGGCGTGTCTTAGTCAATATAATCACAAAGAGCCTGAAATGTGAGAAACCACAGTATCTATAATGAGTGACAGGTGGAACAAACTCAGAGCATTCAGTTCATGAATAAAAGGTTGCATACGTGGGCAGGTAGAGAAGCTTATGTAAACACTGTGTAATGAAAATGTAAATGATTATGCAGAGCTAGTGTATTTAAAGTATTACCTTTTATAATGACAATAATTTTTACAGTGAATAAAGGTGTAGTAAGTAAGTTCTATGATGGGTTGTGTTTGGCTGGCTCGAGTGTGGAGTGGAAAATCATTAGTTCCACTCCACACCTGAATTTGCATGAAATTACATCATTTACAGGTGCAATACATAATCTTTCTGGTGGAAGGTCCAACTTCTGCTTGTATCCATGGAGTTGTTATTGCTTTGCCTGGAATGTTCCACAGTATGACATTAAACTCATCTATCACCACCAGACCAAGTTATAGGTCAGATCTGTGGAGAGCCAAACCCACTCACAGTTTGAATGTGTGTGTTTTTAAGCAATAAAAACAGCTGTAACTGAATAATTTCAAGAAAGATAATGTCTTACTGAGGGGCACAGGCAAAGCAATAGCATCTCCATAAATTCCCACACCAGATGAGTTACATAGTGCGCCTTCAAGTATGTTTTTTAATGCACAATGCTTATGTTTTGTTTGTTTTTTTCCTTTCCCTTAGGTGGTTGTTCAACAAAATCACCTGCACTATTTATGCCTTCTGTGGCGTCCTCTTTGGTCTCTGCAGCCTGACCAACCTCACCGTGCTCTCAAGTGTGTGCTGGCTCAAGGTTTGCTACCCCAACCATGGTAAGACCCCTTCCCACCCCCTAACCCCGCCTCCCTCTTCCTCCCCTCTTCCTAATGAGAGTTGCTTGTCAAAGAGGAATGCCTTATTGACTGCCTCATTTAAACCTGCCCTGGGGCCCTATCCTTACAGCCTTAAGGGGGAAAATACAGCAAAACAGCATCAAGCCACTTTGGGAGTACTTTAGTTTCATGCAGAATTGGTCATTGTGTAATTATTCCCAGGGTCAGTGGTTCATCTTTTACAAAGCAGGATATGTAAATGAGATGTTTACAAGGTCTGCATTCATGTAAATCCCACAGGGGCTGTTTCTGCAAAAATAGAAAATGGAAAAAATAGAAACGTTCCAATTACAGCGATCTTATAATTTCCTGGGTGCTTATTTACAGGCAGAGTGCATAGCATTAAGTGGGTAACATGCTATCAAATTAAATGCATTGCTTTACTACACAGAACCTCTTGCATGTAACTAACTTTGCTGTCAGCTGCTGTTTTAGCCTTATTTAACATTCCCACTGCTGATTGGATTAAGGTGCAAAACCTGTTTTCTCTTTATCTACGAGCAATCAAAGCTGAATTACTTTTATTTCATGTCTAATCATATTTTTTATATTTTATAAGAGAACACTGACCTTAGTGACATCAACACTTGCTACACTGTGGTTGAAAGAGGAACAGCTGCACTAGATCTTATTATTACTCTACACATGAGCTTAAAGTTACGCTATTTTCTGATTATGTTATAATGTTGTTTCCGCATCACAGACTCAAAAATGTCTGGAGTTGTGTTTTGTTTCATTCACATGTTTAACACACAAACACTGCATATTTAGGCTGAGTTCTTCTCTCAAACTGAATACACTCTGTTCCACCTTGTGATGTCATCATGTGGTAATACAGGAAGTGCTCCACTGTGTTTTTAAACTCCATACACCTTCACTAGAATCATTTGGATCTCTACTGAACTAAAGGTAAAAGGTAGATGTTAACTTGAAAATTACCTCTACACGACATCACAAGCTTTGGAGATGGAGAATAATAAAGGGTTACTCATGTGTGAATGAAACAAAACACAATTCCAGGTATGTTTTTGATCTAGTAACACCATTATAACATAGCTTAAAGCTCACAAGAGTCAGTTTTGCATGATAAATACATAGAAAGTCATTTATTGCTTAAAGTATGAAATGCATTGCTGCACATTCCAGTCAAGATCAGTTTAAGATAGTTGCTCTGTCAGAGTCTGGTATAACTCTCCTCTCAGAGTTTAATTCATAAATTTATGCCATGTTTCTTCATGTTGCTTCCTACTTTTTATATACTGTAACTTTATTAGATTCTCATTATCAGCCTCTAATTCACAAAAGTAATGTCTTCTGAGAATTTAGAGCTATGTAAATAAATTCAGGACTTCAAGGACAGTAACACGGTCAGCTAATTACTCATCGCTATAATTGCTGTTGGCTCAAAACTCATGTTACGTAATGGGATTTTTCTTTGGGATTAAACCATGACCGTGCCAGGCTACATGTGTTTATGCTCCTGTCTCATTTTCTGTGCTATCCAAGTATCTTATTAGGAAAAGAAAAGGCCTTTAGGAAAAATATTTTTATGTTTTCATGCAAAGTTTAGCAAAACTTCTAGAAAAAGAAAAAAAAAAGATGAGTTGAGGCCTTTGAGAATAGAATGGCTGAAATTAATCTTGATTTGGAGATTTATGAAACACTAGCCACTAGCACCACAGCTCTGATTTGCATTTCCATTTATACCTTGAACATATGCAAATGAGTAAACTGGATGCATTACACTCACGGTATCTTATTGTTATTAATTTTTGTGTGTGTAAATTATACATAGCCTCGACCATGATATAGTTAAGTCTATATTTACAGTTCAGATGCTACTAAATGACTGTTGCACCCAAAACAGTTTGACATACATAATTAGCAGGTCAGGAAGTCTCATTAAAAGTCACCGATGCCAACAGTCTAACAGCTTATAGATCCATGCGTCTTTGAGAAGTTAATTTGATTTCCATTCAGTTTCTCAGACTCATCAGTCACTGCAATCTGCTCATTACAGCATCATTATATTCATTCATATGTGATAATGAGTGAATGCCCCACTGCCCCCAAGTCATACATCACCACTTATTATTTACTTAGGCCCGAGTATGGGCAAAGGGAAAAATCAGTGCTTCAGTCAATGACACTACCAGGCTCTTAATATATGATCAATATGATATGAGTATTGGCAAACAGGGTCTCAGCAGTGTAACAGATCAAAACGAGGAGTAACTTTCTTTAACTGGTCTAAACAGAAATGTGTAGCAATTCATTTAATTTAAGCAATACATGTTTTCCTATGCATTTAAACAGTCTGTAAAGTGAGGGACATGGGAACTTTGACATTTATTCTTACGCTTTTGACACTTTTTTGAAATATAAGTTTTCATCTGTTGGGCAAAAGACACTTAAGGCAATATCCCTCTTTGCAAACTGTACAATTGTAATGCAAATTGATAGAAATAATTAAACAGTTTAATGAAAAGGCATCCCCTTAAGTCCTTTCCAGACCAATCGGAACAAAATGAAATCCTGGCAAACAAGACACACATGCAAAGAAGCGTGCATATTGCTGGCAGAATGTTGAGCACAAAATATCACTGGAGGGAGGCAGACCTTATTTAACCCATTTAACCCGGCACATTTGCATGAGTACAATTGTGAATTTAGATACATAAATGCTACTCCAATTACCTCATGTTTTAATGTTTGAGGACCTGAACAAATCCCTTTGAATAACATTTATTCAGCATTCTTGGAAAAAAAACTGTTTTGTAAAATTTTGTCAAAAATGTATTTATATTCTATAACTAATCAAACCCACGTCCACGGTGTTTTAAAAAGACTCACTGTATTACGCTTTAAAGCAGACCTATTATGCAAAATTGTCTTTTCAGAGATTTAAACAATGTTGTATTTGTTTTCCCTTTTCATCTACCTCTCAAAGTTGTATTTGGAGTGACTCGTGCAATTTTTAATCGCTTATTTTCAAGAAGCCATATCACCGATCAATCCCCATTTTCACCACCACCATCATACACCTGCTGCTTTCTACTTCATTCTTCAATTTTTTTTTTTCTTAATCGATAATACAGCAGCGTCCTGTAGTCATTTTGGTATAAATTTTAAAAAGTTACTTGCTAGAGCTGCATGGCTCTTTGTTGTGAAGATGTTTGCTGAGACGTCAGCTCACATTGCATACCACAGTTTTCTAAAGTGGATCTCAGCAGACTTGTTTTTTAAATTTTTATTGTTGTTTTAATTTTTTTTAGATGTACATTACGATTTAAAATGTGCAAATGATAACATAATGATCCTAAATTATAACTTATATTTATAGCAGACACAATACATTCTTAACATTATGTTCCTGGATAGGTTATTTATGCTTATAATCTATGTACTATGAAGACAAATGCACTTGACAGATAGACATGGGTGCCCTGCAACATGCTAAGCTTTCTTCAACCTTCTCTCTCACTCTCACTCTGTGTGTGTGTGTGTGTGTGTCTCACTCTGCAGTAGTCCTTTTAATGAACCACTACTGACAAACAAATTTACCCCCGGTCCACTTATCTAACATTGGAACATAGCCCCGAGATTTCCTATGGATTCCCTATTTGCTCGAATCAACTGATAGCGATCTCTGCTGATGAAGTCATGGGTAACTACATCAAAATCTATACAGGAGGAAGAAGCGTACGGTCAAGTCAAAGACTGTACCAGAGCTCCTGCTGTGCTCTAAGTAATTGGGTTTCTCAGTGGCTTCAAGGAGGTGAACAAGACACTGGAATCAATGTTAGACGTGACTGGAAGGAGATGGGGGTGGATAAGATGAGAGTCCAGGACCAGGTTTTCTCAATCAAATACCTGATTTTCAAACTGTGAAAAGAGGAAGTTAAGTATTTAAAGGCACTATACCCTATTTTACTGCTTTAAAAACAGAATGAGTTCATTTGAAACAGTTATTTTTCACGTATCTTGTCCATTCCAAGCCTCCTGATTATTCACTGAGCGTTTTTCACAACTTTCAGAGACCAGAGTGGACTTTGTCATTGCAGTGAAGTTAATGACAACTACACTGCTAATGTGCACTTTCTGATTATCGGAAAATAAAGCGCTTTATATAACATATTATAACCCCAAGAGTTGCTTATGCAATATATCTGTACTGGAGAAAGATAAATTTAGCTCAAATACATGGGAAAAAATCAGCTCTCACAAACCCTTCAGCATGTTGTAGTTAGAAAAACTGCATGCCTGTGCTGTACTACGGGTACTCACAGCCAGCTCAGTCCTTATCTTACCCTCATCATCAGAGGTATAATACTCCCTACATTGGAAGCATAGCCAGACTGGACTGCAGTAGACAAGAATGGACAGATATTCACAGATTTAGAACTAGTTCTTTCAGACAACAACGAGAAACTGGGGTGGAACACCCATGCACAGCCAAACAGAGCATTGCTTTTGGCTCTTACTTCCTGGTTTGTGAGTGATCCGACTTTATTATTAGATGTAGACACGCAGTCGTCTCATTTTGTCACTAAGTGTTGCTTTTACAATATGGCAAATGTCAGGTCCCTTTGGTTTAAGGAGCAAATCCAAAGCCTTCTCATCACACAAGTGTTTACCGATCACTTGTGACCTGTTGAGACTGCAGTTAGTATCATTGGTTCACTTTGCGTGGATTTGTGGATTCAGGAGGTAGTGACTACTTGTAATGTAGATTGGTTTGAGTTTAGCTCTGTTACCTGAACCAAAAAATTCCAGTGAACGCACTTCAAGCCCTTTTCAATCGAGTTCAATGTTTCTCTGTTAATTACTGAAAGGTCAAATTGGAGTTTTGACTCACACAACCAATTAACGTTATTTTTAGATAGTGGGAACAGTGTTGAACAAAGTTTTCTTTGTCTTGCTGGAGTTTCAGTGTTTGGAAAAAAGATTCTTAGATTGATCACGTTAATCGCTCACTAAACCCCATTTTGATCGCTCTCCTGTTGTTTTGTCCCTGGCTAAGGTAACTCTGTCACAGTATATGTCATGTTGTGGCCTTATACTTCTGAATTGGACCCCACTGAGCATTCCTGCTATAAGATTGACCAATAGATGTGATGCTCCGGATGCTTCAAATCTATTACAGCCATCTGTAATGGCCAACCACGTCTTCCCTGCAGCTATAATCACCACTTTCTCTCCTCTTCTCCTCTTCTCCTCTCCCCCTCTTCTCTGTCCCCTATGTGTGCTTGAACCGGAGAGACTGTGACATGCTGTTGAAGAGGCTGGTGCCACTGCAGATAAGGATGCCTCTGTTTGGGAACTCACTGATTGCTCTGTGGCGAGAAGCCCTTGTACAAATCAATTCCAACAGCTGCTTAACTGTGTGCAGCATTTTGGGAGATCTCTGGATGGATCCTTATTCACAGTGTGGACCTTGAGTATAATAGATAGGACCCATCAGCATTTAAAGGCTATTGATTACAGCAGCACTCAACAGTACAAGCCAAACGGTGCTTTTCAGATACGCATCTCTTGATTATTTGACACATCACTTGCGCTAAGTTAACAGACCTCAGATCAAGTATTGGGTCCATCTCTCCGTGGTAAAGATTTGTTTCTACGTATCAAAGCTCACAAATTCGCTTTCAATCAATGCTGTCATCTACTAAGCTGTACTTCTTCCACCTAAGTGATATATGAGAGTGACAGCGCAGAACGATAAGAAACTGAGTGCAAAAGGCATTTACCTCCCACATCAAATACACCAATCTTTTTCCCGTATGAAATCATAAAACTGTCCATATCACTATGAATCATTATTTCAATGGAGAATTTGAAATGTTTTTTTCTGCAAAAATATGATATAATGTAGGTTGCAATAATGTAGGTGTAAAATGTTCAATGTTCATGTGCACCAACCAGTCAACAGTGTAACGATTATCTGGAAGGCTTTAAAACAGCTTTGTAGTCCCTATAGAATTTATTTCCTGTCAAAATCTGCAGCACCATGCAAAATATGGCAATGGCAGTGCCCACAACAACTTCCAGAAAAAGATGAATACTACTTTAAAATAAAAAAAATCTGAAAGGTTCCATTTTTTATTTTGGCTTCTCTCACTACAGTCTCCACACAGTGTATTTCTGTCACTCCTCCCAACTTGTACACAACCCACATACAATTTGTTATGCTTGAATTTGATCTTTTCTCATCTTCATTCGCATCTTTATGTCTTTTGTCTGCAGGTAGTAAGTTTTCATCCTCTCACGCCTCCCTGATGGTCGCCGGAGTGTGGTGCTACGCTGGAGTCTTTGCAGTGGGGCCTCTGTCAGGATGGGGGCAGTATGGAGCAGAGCCTTACGGGACAGCCTGCTGCATAGACTGGCACGCTCCCAGTGAGAATTCATCAGCCATGAGTTACATCATGTGCCTCTTCTTCTTCTGCTACATTGTGCCATGTACCGTCATCTTCCTCTCGTACACTTTCATCCTGATGACTGTGCGAGGGTCCCGACAGGCAGTGCAGCAGCACATGTCCCCCCAGAACAAGATCACCAATGCACATGCGCTTATCATCAAGGTACGCTATGAGCACACTGCTCATCAAAATGGGGCTGGGAAAACTCTGCTTGACTTTAAGTTAATTATTATCAGATAATGTGTAATAATATTTTAGGACATTTGCCCACCAACCTAAAGGTCAGTGGTTTAATCTCAACAACAACCAGTGCATGCAGATGTTACGTACTTGGGTCAGACACCTCACCTAAGTTGCCTAAACCTGATGTAGAATCTTGCAGTCTTGGCAGTCTTGCTTCTGTCAGTCTACCTCAAAGCAGTGAGCCTATACAATACACTTTTAATGTATCATCTTCATTTTTGGGATAAGTATTAGATTTAGCATTTATTTAATTATAAAAAGGCTAACTTTCTATGTTTTTTGTGTTTTCCTTTCCAGCTCTCTGTGGCAGTCTGCATTGGCTTCCTCACAGCCTGGAGTCCTTATGCTATAGTGTCAATGTGGGCTGCATTTGGGAACCCAGTGACTGTGCCACCCATGGCTTTTGCTCTGGCAGCTATTTTTGCCAAGTCGTCCACCCTTTACAACCCCATTGTATATCTCCTCTTTAAACCCAACTTCCGCAAGTCATTGTGCCGGGACATGGCCCAGTGCAAGAGCATGTTCTGTGCATGTTTTTGTGGTCAGAGCTCCCCACAGAAGGGAGTGTGCAGGGATGCTCATTTTAAAGATGAGTGTAACTCTACCCGCCTGTCCAACGGGCTGCCAGAGAACCACGGGAGCTGCCGGCACTGCCCTTGTCCAGCGTCACCCCTGGGGCATGGGGGGCACTGTGAGGGACACAGTCCACAGCAGACTGCCAGGATACTGAAAGGATCCATGCACAGCGAAGTGGCCGTCAGTCAACTCTCCAACGAGCTCCAAAGTGACTTTCTCTAGGCCAGGACAGCCAAGAGGAGAGGACAGTTAGAGAAAAGGGAAAAGATGAGATGATATTATAAATTACGCTCTGATGAGGCATACCATGCTCTTCTTTGACATGCACCTCTTTATCCTACAAACTGTGTTGTATGTATCCATCCTTACTGTCAGATTTCCATTAACTTCCCATTGTGGCACATGTTTTTGAAAATATACTGACGACAGCAGACAGGAAGTTTCTCTGCCATTACAATCATATCTTGATGCTTCTGACACATCAATAATAATAATAATGAGGAAATAAGCTGTGTTGTTGACATCACCTACTGATATGTTATACCTGGTTGGTGTTTACCTGCACATAAGCATGCTGATGGAAGGTATGGAAATATACAAAGAGGTTAGGACTATTTCATCCTTACTGGGAGAATACAACTGATCACAACCCAATACTATTTAAAATATCAAAGGAAAAAAACATTTGAACTATGCCGATCCATTTTCTCTGAGTTTACAGACTTGCAAAAACAGTTCCAGGGACTGTGGTGTCTTTGCTGGTGGAGATAATGCCTCTTTGAACAATTCTCCCTTTACTCTCTCAGATTTACATCAATATGAAGTCAATTCTATGCCTCAAATACAAGTTACTGCCAAAAAACATACAACAACAATGTACAATTCAAAATGAGCCAAACAGAATCACTTTATAACATGCATGAAAGGAGGACATGATATAGACTACCTTTTATATAAATATTTATTAAATACTGTGTATAAAGATGTAATGTTTGTGCATGCTTCTTACAAAGACAGGGTTGTTTCTCTTAGTAAAAGTTTAAACATTAATTTAACTAAAGTCACACCATCTACCTCTAAATCTAAGCAGGGTCTGTAAAGGATCCCAAATGCTATCAATGTTGGTTTTGTCTCAGTACCTATGGCACTTTTCAAAAGATGATATTTTGGAGATCAACATATGTTACCAAATCTAAAGTACTTAGTAATGTCTATTGGTGTTGTGTTTGTATATGTTTGTCTGGTCATTGTAAAAGCCATTAACAAAACGCCTCAAGCTTCAAACAAGAAGACTCATTTAAATTCATATTTATATAGTAAACGAAAATCCTAGTAATGTTAACGTTATATGTGTGTTTGTATGTACAGCATGTGAATGGAGAGCAGGACCTTTCAAAAATGCTGGAGAAGAAAGTTTACTCTACAGTGTTGCTATCTTTGTATCAATAAGACTTATCAGGTGCAATTCAAAAGATCGTTTTCAAGATTTACCTAAGTGCAAAAGGGCGACTGCTACTGCCCATGTTTTAACTCTTAGTAAATGGTCCATCTTCTCACAGATGTATGGGCTCGTAATGCCATATCCAAGGACTTGTGTTGAATAATAGGGTTCATCTCTGCTACTTCTTATTCATCTTATTCATTGTTTTGCAGACAAGCTATGGGAATTATTTTGTGGCTCTTTCAACACCCACGTGGGATACATAAGGGGGCGTTGTTGGAGAGCGAATTCACAAACCCAAGTAAATTGCATATACGCTGCAGTTCTGTCTAACGAGCCACCGACTGAAATTTGACTTTTTATTTGAACACTGAATCCCCAGAATGGATAAATACGATGCCCATATTATTTCAGAACACTCTACCCACACGCTGAAAGGGTGATTTTTTAGTTTGAAAGCACCATTGCACTTGGTAAATTTTTAGAAAACCAATTTTTTTTTTCAGTATTTGTTTTGGAAGTCCAAGCAGAAACATTGTGCAGGTTTGTTTTTTTCTAAGGTGTCTCTGCGTGTGTGTGCTTTCCTGAACTTCTAACCTACATTTCGATTTCTTCCGTGCCATCTGATAGCGTCAAAAATATCTATGTATATAAATATGTCTAAGCCAATGTGTGCTAAATGTTCTCTATGCATGGATTAAAAGCCTCATGAAGGAGTTGGAAGCGGTTAGTCATTCAAACATTATTCTAACAGAAAGTGCCCCGTGAGCATAGCTGGGCTTAGGGTTGGTTTGTCCAACAAGCACTTCTGCTAACAACCCAGGGAGGTCATCAAAGCAAAAATGCTTCAGTGTGTTTTTAAAGGTCCTGTATTACATAAAATTGACTCGTGTGAACTTTAAGCCATGTTATAATACTGTTACCTCATCAAAACATACCTGGGGTTGTAGTTTTCACGTTGGCTATTTCACGTTGGCTATTCCGGTTTAGAAATCATCCAAATGATTCTAATGAAAGTGTATGGTGTTTAAAATAGAGTGGAGCACGCCTTGTATTACCACATGACATCACAAGGTGGAACAGAGCCTAAATATGCAGGGTTTGTGTGTTAAACATGTGAATGAAACGAAACGCAACTCCAGGTTTGTTTGTGATGAGGAAAACAGTGTAATATGGGCCCTTTAAGCTCATGTTTTGGGTGACTATCATAGCGTTGAACTACATCCTTACATCGTCAGTTCGTCTTTGCATCTCTTTATGTGTTTTCTATGGAATACCTGAGCCTCCCGTTATGTGCTTTCACTTCCAGTTTAGTTTAAATCATTTGCTGGAAGTCATGCAGAACAACCGTGTCAGCACATATGAAGCATTCTGCTGCTCCCTGCAATCCTTTGTAATTCAGAGGGTGTCCTGTTTACTGCCACGGTTGGATGATAAATAGCGTTTCTCCATGAAGTTAAATTGGGCTTTTACATGATATTGACAACGTGGAAAAGACCCCTATACCATACAATGAAGATGGAATGCAGGTGTTTGCTGCTAAAGAACTCACTCTACTGTAAACACCAGTACTTGAGGAACCTGTTCAGGGTTTGGCCTGGTTAATACTTGGATGGGAGGCCGCTGGAAATAGCATGTGACAGTGGGGCAGCTGTGGCACTGTTGGTGTGTCCTTGGGCCACTTGACTTCGCTCACATTGCGTGGTCGTATTGCGGTGTATGCTTGAGCGTTGGTGATGGTTGGAGGGGTCGATTGAGCGGATTGCCAGCCTCGTTTGAGTTGCTTTCGTCATTAATTAAACCAATTAGGGAGAATGTTGCACTGTAAAATAAATCTGGAGCCATCAGAAAATTATAAATAAAATTGTTATCATATTTTAGCCATTGCACGCATGTATGACTGAAACCAAAACTCATTTAAAATATGCAGATTCCCATTCAAAGACAACCGTTAAACTGTGTCTCCATATTCTTCTGCCTGATCTTCAGTACACTTCTAACCAGGCGTCAAGCTGTGAAAATCTGATGTCTCTATTTTGTCTCAAGGAAAAATGCAAATGAAACAGTCACATTTGTGCATTGCTAGCCATTCCCGTTCATTAAGATTCATCAAATGTGCATAGTTTGTATAATGTAGATACACATGTGAACAGTCAGGGATTTCTATGTCAATGTTGTTTTGCATGAGTGTCTATGAGGTCTACATAAAGACTCATATTTGATGTGTGTATTATTTATGTTACGGGCCCAATGCTGCTGTGTTTGGTTTGATGTGTATTGGCAGCTGAGATGGTTGAGTCTGCAGGTGGCTTTGGTTTCCTGTACTTTACTTTCATAAGCTGTGTGGTAGACTGCTGCATGCTGGGTGCTCACTTTGAAAAGGTGGGGTGTAATTATTCATAGTGTTTACTAGTTCACTTAAAGTTACCATTTGCAAATATATATAATATTTTAAAATATAAAACATCCATTCATATTACCCAATACTGTCTTCAATAATCTAAAGTACAAAATATAAAATGAATCTAAAATAACTTTCAGAATTTACAATATAGAAAATATAATGAAACTTACGGATTTAATTATGTTGTTTTTAGGTGCCACATCAGAATATTTGTGTCATACATATTGATACCAGCCATTTTGAAAAGTAGAACTGTTAAAATTGAAAAACAGCATGTTACGTCTACCTCCAACTATCCCAGAATGTACATGGAATTTTTTATTTAATTGTTTGAAAATGCCCATTGTTGATTATAATAAAAGTAATTTATATGATACTTGTCTCCGTGGAGATGACATTGCTTTGCCTGGCGTATTAAACATGTCTATCTTCATTCTGTAATTAATTAATTAAAAAGTGAAAACTGGAGAAACTGCATTTTCACTTTGAGCAGGGTTGGCCCTCCATAGATCTGATCTGTGTCTTAGCTTGGAGGCATCACCTGCAATCTCTGTGATGATAAATAGGTTAAATGCCATACTATGGAACATTCTAGTCAAAGCAGTAGCATCTCCATCTCCTCAGAGTCAGTTTTTCTTATGCAGTATGTGTTCTATAGTGGCTTGACAATGCCCGTCCAATCATTTTGCCTTAATTTGTCTGTTGCTGCTCTGTTCTTTTTCTTTCTGCAAACTGAGGAAGCTACTTTATCAAAACCAAACATGTAAATTATGGTAGGTGAGCAAATGTCTCCTCTGCTCCTCCTCCTTTGTCCAATACAAAGACTGAATGTCCACATCTTGTACATACTGATTTGTATAATATGAAAATACGTCTAAAAGTATATCATCATTATTACAATTAAAGTTATGGTTATTTTTAATGTCATGTTTGTTCCTAATGCACTGTGACAATTGTTTACATGATTTTATTTTGAGCTTTCAAACATGTTAAAGATTGTATTAAAACTATATTCAAAGACATATTCTTTGTTCGGAGCTAAGACGATTTAGATTTCAATAAAAAATGATATTCCTGCCTTTGACGTCTTCTATACATAATTATATGCTTTTTATCATAGATTTAAACAGGCCTGTGTGTGTACGCTAAATAAAATGCATAATCCATAATAATCCATCCTTATTAAGGCACATTGTTGAAGGAAGCCATTATCTCAAGCAGAAACATTTTTCTTTTCAAAAAATACAATCACCTTTTAATACACACTGAAAGGACCAGAAGTGGCTTAGTGGCAGAACACGTGCACACCAGTGAGACAGTTAGTGGTTCAATCCCGATTCTGGGATTCTTGTGTCCTTGTGCAAGACACTTGTCTTATTGCATGAACATGGGGGTTGTGGGTGTGAATGTCAGGGCAATGGATGGAAATTAGGTCATGCAGTTAACGTATCGTATGTATGTTCACACTGTCCCCAGTAAATGAAAAAGAGAAGCAACACTGATTATTTAATATGCGTTTCATTAGTGTTTCTGAAGTTGAATTATATGTGCAAAATGTTTCTGCTTCTACTGTGATCTCTCTATTCCTCTCATGCACTGGCCTCTCATGCATTCTGAAAGGAGCTTCTCTGCAGGTTGACTTCACAGGTTAACACCACTTTAGCTCAAATTGGATTGGTCTAAATGCACAGAATATCAAAATGTAAGGCCGATTTCTGTATGTATTTTACACTGCTCTGCTCTTAAAATCATGAATACTTTGAGGATGAAGTGCTGGTGTAGTTATTCTTATATAAAACATTACCAAAAGAGAAGTCACATGAACATGGCTAAGAGTTTGTGTGTGCCTCCCAGCAAGAAGATTGTGGGTTCAACTCCTGGTCACGCTTGGAGTTTGCATGGCCTGGTTTTGTCCTGGTATAATGGGCAAGTTGAAATTTTTGCTCTGTATTACACTTAAAGCAGATCTATTCTGCAAAATCTTTTAACCATGTTATATTTGTTTCTCTTCTTCTCATTTACCCTCTCAAAGCTGTTTTCTGACTGATTTGTGTGACTGATGTTTGAGCAATCTTGAATCACTTATTTTCAAGACGCCGATAAACCCCAGTTGTCACCACCACCTGTATACAGCCACTGCTCTGTACTTACTTTTTCTCCAATTATATTTTCTTAACCAGTGATACATGGAGGATTCAGCAGTGTCACATAGTCATTTTGGTACAAATGAAAAAAAAAAAAAC
The DNA here is from genome assembly GCF_009829125.3 of Periophthalmus magnuspinnatus. Taxonomy (NCBI): domain Eukaryota; kingdom Metazoa; phylum Chordata; class Actinopteri; order Gobiiformes; family Gobiidae; genus Periophthalmus; species Periophthalmus magnuspinnatus. The sequence continues at coordinate 23,758,764 of NC_047132.1, forward strand.
TGTTACTCACTTGCGTGATCTGAGTTGTCGACTCTTTGTAACCAGCCTTTGTAATCAGCAGTTTTCTAGCACAACGTTTGCAGACTTGTTTCTTTTATTAAGTTGTTTTTGATGAATATTGCGATGTAAAATTATAGCTATATAACAGGCTCAAGCACAATATGTCTCCTTTAATGTGATTCCACTCTGAAAATGAAAAGTGTAGATGTGCATAGCTTTTCAAGTGCGATGATGTCAGCGCACACATAAATCAATCCATAACCTTTCTTGTTATCTCTGAACAATACATATTTTTTCACAGTGTTCATAAGTAGCTTGTAATTAAGTGGACTGTGTTTGTATTTTAAGTACCATTAACAGATTAGATGAGCTCAAACAAGCAAATACAAATTCACTGCAACAACAGAGCGCTTCTACTGACCTTCACTTGTTCAAAAAGACAGTGACTTATAACAAAATATTAATAATGTTGTTTTGAAGTTATGCACAATTTCACATTCATCTGACACCTTGACCTCAACTAATGAATTTAAACACATGAAAATGCCAGAGAAAAGTTAAGGCTCATTAGGGCTTAAGGCTATATGAAGTAGGAAGGGATTAAAACAGTAGGTGGGGATTTTTCAGAGAGACGCAGAAGAGATGAAGGAATATTTAAACTTAAAGCAACACCATGTAACTCTCTAGAGGTGGTGCGTCACCCATGTTACCTGCAAAATTCCACGGAAATAGAAAGTTAAAGCCGTATTTTGGAACAATCTTCAAAGAGATAAGTACGATTTATGCCATACTGTGAAAGCTTGTAGATAAAGGAATCATTTAATAAATAAAACTAAAGTAAACTAGAACTGTTTTTGATGGAGATCTCAGAAGAACATATCCAGACAGATCAAAGGACAAATGTCACCCAAAAATAAATATATAACCACATTTGTTTTCCTATGGTGAAAATGGCGTTCATCACCATGACACCACATCAACTGTATCACGTAATGTGTATCTCCAGCTCCTATGGTCCCTATACAGCCATGAGTGCGTGAGGAGCAGAGCCAGTTAGAGAGCCCCATGGGAACAGCTCTGAAAATAAACATTCATTAAGCATCAGTGTCTTCTTTGTTCCCACAGTCTCGACCTTGGTTAGACTGGTGAATATATAGTGTGAAATTGTATAGGCAAGCACTGTAAAGTATTCACAAGTGCACCGGGTTAGCCGCAGAGTCGGACTGGAGCTATACTCTAGAGATAACAAAGGAGGTAAAGGAAAGAAATTGTGTCTAAAGGAGTTGGTTAAAGTTTATATCAACCTGAAAGAAGGACTTAAATGGAGAAAAAGAGAATGGAAAAACAGATACAATGAAAACGCTCAAGTTAAAAAACGTCAAAGATCCTGAACTTGAACCTGCTCAAGAAAACATGTGCGGTCATTTACGCGCCTTAAGACTACTGTACTGACTGTAGTTTACTCCGTGTCCAGACTCATGTTGTAATAAATAAAGTATGTTAGCATTTTAGACATTACCTTACCTCTGAATGAAAGCAAAGACCCTGCATGGACTTTTTTTGGCATTGTAGAACTGTTTCTGCCTTGGCTCTGTGTGGTTCATCTTGTTAGCAAAGAATTTACCCTAACCCAACTATTTCTGCAAATACTTTGGATTTTGGACAGAGCTTACACCATGTGATAGACTGGCTGGTACACCATTATATTACACAAAATGGACTCTTGTCAGCTTTATGGCATCTGAGAATGTTGGTTTGTCTTGTGATGTCATGAGTTTCAAGGAGTTGTCAAGTTAAGAGCTATTTTTTACCTTTTGTTCAGGAGAGATTGGAAATTTCAATGCTGAAATATTCCAAATGATTCTAGTGAGGTGGCGTATTCACTGATGGTGTATGGAGTTTAAAAACACAGTGGAGCATTTCCTTTATTACCACATGGCATCACAAGGTTTCTGTTTGGGAGAAGACTTTAGCCTAACTTTGCAGGATTTGTGTGTTAAACATGTGTTAATGAAACCAAACACAAGTTATGGTATGTTTTTAATGGGGAAACAACATTATAACATAGATGAGAAAATAGTTTAATATGGGTCCTTTAATTTTTTCTTCTCACTAGAACCAAAATAGCACTAGTTGTAGTGGAAGGTAACCATATAACATGGGTTAACGTCTGGGTTATGCTCAGCCTGAGTCATACTTTTTCCTCCTTACACATTTGCCAAAAGGAAAAGTTTTCCCCTTATCACTTGGGTTGCCGTCCTGCTTTTTCCATAGCTGTTTATTGTCTCATTGAAGCATATTTTTAACCAGTTGTTCCAGCTGTCAGAGCTACCATGTGATGTCCATATTTTCAGAGAAAACATGTCTAAATTGTGGTCTAACTGGCCACATGACCAGTGTGTTGCATAAGAAATAGAGTCTGCCTTGTTTTAACAAAGCCAATGGTGCGTCAAGCAGAGGAAGTGTATTTACCTCTTCATCCATCTGGACTGACTGGGCAATGCACAATTCAACATGTTTCTTGATTGTAAAACAAATATGTTAATCCAGTTTAGGTCCACATACAAATGTCACTGTATTTACATGTGTTGAACCTGGATAAACATATTGAGCCTGGGCAAAGTTTGAACCTGAATAAACCAGGCTTCTAAAATTACAGTAGATCAGATTTACTGTGATTACCTGAGATAAAAAAGAACACAAAAATGTTACATTTACATCACTACCAACATACAAGTAACCTTTTAAAGCAAAATTCATTTTGACAATCCTAATTTCAAATCTTAAAGTACTTACATCAAGGATCACAATATTTCAATTCAGTGTGGTTGGGGCTTTGAAGCAGCTCGTATCATGTATCACAGTGTAACCCAGAAAAATGCTAAATGTGAGTACAGTACATGTACCAGATAGTATTTCCCCATCAGGACACAGGTGTCATGGACAACCCTGAGAGAATAACTTATTTTACACTTGTTTGATGTGCTGTTCTGAGTTGGCCTTCCTCCCACAGAACTTTACTATCGCACAAGGGCACATTCATCAGAAGTAAACTTTCAGGCATCAAAAGCCTTGTACAGTTTGTGTTCTTTACATGAGTTCACTGTGTATGTAACAGTGGTAGTGAAAAATCTATTCCATATCTAAAAAGCATGATTTCATATATAAGAAAACAGTATGTTTTAGAGTGCGTATGAATCAGGCATACAATTATGACACAGTAGTATTTGTCATTGTTACATACTATGGCCAGTTGCGTTATACAGCCCAGCAACATACTTCTTCCTAACTGGCTGCAAAAAGATTGTTGAATTCTGTCGACAGGACAAAAGTCCCATCACTCAACCAAATTACTTCTTCAGTTCTGACAGGGTTCTGTAAGTCATTGCCCTGCCTTATATCTGACTGAAGGAAGAAGCTAAATACACTGAAACTAACACGCTTTAGTTGACAACAAGGATTATCAGTCATTAGTTAAGTACATTGAGCTGTCCTAAGATGTGAATTATCGCCTGAGTCATATTTATCATGACCCTAATTACTAATGAGGAATCTAGCTCTAGTACTTATTAGCCTATTAACCCCAATGTTTTTCTTTGGTTTGTGTCCAAGGATAGAGTTGTATCGTAGGCCCACATTTTTATCCAAAGGAGGATTGTTTCTTCTGACAAATATAGCCTCTTTGACCCATCTCTCAGACCAGTTTCAGTGTGGTTAACTTCTACTTTCAGAGAAATATTATCCTTTACCAAAGCTGATGAACCTACTTGGATGAGAGATACATTCACTCAAAAAAAAAGGTTCAGACAGAATTCAACTTTTTTGCTATAGACCCTATGACAGAGGTATGCGATTACTATATGCATATGAGTTACTGAGCTTGAATGTTACTTTATCTTATACCTGTAGTTTGTATAAAAACCTGCCCCAATTTGTGTGGCAGTCTGTTTTTCATGTTGTGTGAGATGTATGGATGGCACTGATCCAGTGAGGGACTATGGAATAAGTCTTGGCTGCATTCCTGCCTTTTTATAAGTACATTTATTTGCATTTACTTGTTTTAACTATGTTCTTTCTCTTTAAAAATAAATACAAATATATTAGATCAAAACACAATATCCCTTGTTGGGAATCAGTACATTTTGTGTTCTTCCCCTCCCTTTCTGTTTTCTCCTTATGTGGCGTGGCTCTGTCTTCTTGCTGCTGAGACACACCTGTTTCCACTTCCACCATCACCCTGCCCATAGAGTTTAGATACAATATATAAAAGGACACACTTTATCTTCATTATATATTTCATTAGTATTTGGTGCCTTTAAACTGTATGATTGGGTCAAATGTTTTGGATATCCTTCCACAAGCTTCTCACAATATTTGGCAGGAATTTTGGCCCATTCCTCTCTCCAGAACTGATGTAACTGAGCCAAGTTTGTAGACAGCCTTGCTCACAGATGCCTTTTCAGGTCTGCTCATACTTTTTCAATAGGATTGAGATCAGGGGTTTTTGAAGGCCACTCCAAAACACTGACTTTGCTGACCTTAAGCCACTTTGTAACTGGTTTGGCACAATGCTTCTGGTCTATTTGAAGACATATTTGCCCACAAGCTTTATCTTTCTGGCTGATGTCTTGAGAAGTTGCTTCAGTATTTCTTGTTCTTTCCTCATGATGCCATCTATTTTGTGAAGTGCACCACTCCCTCCTGCAGCAAAACAACCCCACAATATGATGCTACCACCCCCGTATTTCACAGTTTTGATGGTGTTCTCAGGCTTGCAAGCTTCTCCCCTTTTTCCTCATAACGATGCTCATTATGGCCAAACAACTCTCTGTCTCCACAGCCTGCCTTTTTGTTAAAGAAGACCTATTGTGCTTGTGTCTGCTGTCTGCCATATGGTTATATAATCTATGACACCTGTGGATCATTATATTAGAATTTATACATTTGAAATCACAATATTCATATAAAAAGAATTCATAAAAGAAACAAGTCTGCTGACTTTGGCATTAGAAAACGTAAAAGTAGCCAATGGGAGCTGATGTCATCATAAATGCCATCACAGCAAAGCGTCGGCTTTGATGGAGAGCTGCAGAGTACGCTAGTGTGATTTAGAGCTGATTTATTTTCATTTGTGCCAAAATGTCGCAATGTTGCCGAATCCAATGTATATCACCAATTAAGAAAATAAAATTGAAGAACAAAGTAAGTACAGAGCAGAGGGCGTACGCCAGTGGCAGTGAAAACGGGGAATGATCGGCAAATGTGTCTTGAAAATAAGCGCTTAAAGATTGCTCAAGCATGCACAAATGAGAAGAGGAAACAACTATAACATGGTTAAAATCTCTGAAAAGTAAATTAAACATAATAGGTCTGCTTTAAATTATTTTTTGAACTTTTGAACTGAGCCATCTCTGACTCTGCTTTGCTGTTTGCTAACTCACTAATTCCCAGTATATCGTGCATTTTCGACGGTTTCAGACCATCATATCGTCTGAAACAGCACTGTTCTAATGTAATCCTTTTGTATCTATAAATAAACTGAAATTGTTTCTCCCTCAAACGACTGCCTTTTTGGCCAGTGTAGTGAATATGCTTGATTGCCACACTTACTTATAACTTTAGGGGAATGAGAAAGCTGCCATCAAGCATGAAAAAAACACATTATATGCATTGCTCATTTTGTATTGTTTCCATGAGAACACAGAGAGCTTTTTATGATTTGCACAGTGCTTTTCACTCATCTCGTCTTTGAAAGGAGCATTTGGTACTGAAAGAAGAAGACAATGGTTAAATGCCTTTTTGTCAGTTTTGCAGAAATGAGGCTGCATTAGGAATAGAAATAGTATAACTGTATGACGTGAGCTGAAATGGGCAACAGTGGTGGAAAGAGTATAGGCAATGTGTACTCAAGTAAAGTACTGCTAAGTGGTTAAAATGTACTTGATTAATAGTACTGCTGCCAAATTTGTACTTAAACTTATTATGCTCAGTTGACTTTTTAGAGGTTTGAAGACGTTCATGCACATTTTTGAGTAACCTTTATACTCCTATATTTAAGAAGTCATTGCTCTGATGAATCCCCTTTTCCACCATAACCTGGATGTAGCCACTTCTTTGTAATTACCTCCTTCTCCAATTTTCCACTACTCGCTAACGTGATGTGCAGCTATCCATAGGAGGCGCCGACAGCTACACGGCAATTTGTTGTGATGACGTTTATAGCGACGTCAGCTCCCATTGGGCATCACAGTCAATGGACTTGTTTCTTTTATTAAGTCGTTTTAGATCAATATTGCAATTTATCACGTCCAAATTAAAACATAATGATCCAATGGTGTCATAGATTAGAACTATAGAGCAAACACAAGCACAATATGTCTTCTTAAAGCAAAAGTATAAAGTATTAGTCAATGTACTTTTTAATCAAGTAATGTTTAACCAGATTTTAGTAGCATTTTAGATCAGTCTTTTATGCAAATCTTAATAAATCTTAAATTGCTCAGTTAATAAAGTGCAGAGAGGAGAAGATACCGGGCTAAGACAGACCTGTTAGAGATGACTGTGCTGTACTCAGTAACTTTAAATGTAGTTAGTGACTATTACATGGTTAAAATACTCTATAACAAATACACAATGTTTAAAAACCTACTCGAATAGTACAGTTGTCTTACCTGTCTACTCAATTACAGTAATGTGAGTTCTGATAAAAATGTCCACCCTTGCATGGTAACATATGGTATAAAAACAGTATAATGTATGACTGAACAAGGCACATGACACATTTGTGTAATTGTCTGATCCGCACACAGGGAGCATGCTCTGTCTCTGGTGAATTTAAATGATGTTATCCTAAATCAAATGGCTTGTAATTGTCTAGCGCAGCCATTTCACCACCGCTTCATAATGAGACCAAATTGTGGATGCAGAAAACTACAATTAGCACTCATATGACACACCGCCCTTTAGACGCCAGCGTGGTAAATGGAGATTACGGGTGCGGTGGATGGGTTCAGCAGATGGTAGGCAGATTGGAGATAATCTTTCTGCTTTTCTGCTATAGAGTTACTTAAAACATTAAAACAACGATATCAGTTGGTAGAAACCAAGCAACAGCCCAAGCAACAGCTCAAGCAACCGTCCACCATCTACCTGTAGTGTATGTAATAACAGAATGTGCTGTATCACGCTGCCACTTACACAGAACATTATGGACTGTTGGAGCTATTGGTTTCAAGCTCACCCAATCAGTTAAACTAGCTGTGAAGTATGCTGGGTAATTAATGCATTCAGAGGTGAGTGTTTTCAAAGTGTAGTGGATGAAAAGAACGAAATATGGCCTTAAACATTTAAATAAGATGTTTATGGATGTATATGTAAATGGACAACCGCTCCGTCTTACATTCATTGAGTTCTCCTTACTTTACTTTCATATGCTTAATACATGAGCCGGTGATTTAGACAAAGTTTTAACAAAAGGATTTTAGCACCAAATGTTTACAGACATTTACAAAGAGGAAAAAACACGGATGGAAAGATGTGAGTGAGTTAAAGTGTAAGTGAGAGACACTTCAGCACCGTCAGCTGGTTATTTGCATTTACTGCAGAATATGGTGTCCATTCGGGGGAGCTATTACATTGAAGTCTATGGAAAAGATTTTTTTTTTGCAATGTTGCTGAACAAAATTCTCAAACTAGGAACTTACTTTGGTAATAAAGCACTGAATAATAATCAAAACAGCACAATATAAACGGTGATAAAAGCATGCATACAAATAAGGTCAGAGTAATAATATATACACTTTTCAGCACATTTCAGCTCAATTCAGACAAATACAGGCTGAATGTATTACTTTTGTATGTTATTGGCCTCATTTTTATTGCATGCCCTTTCTTTTATTACATCATACTGTTATTATTCATTGCTTTATGTTGCACCATGGTGCCAAAACAAGTTCCTACTTTGTGACTTTTGTTCACTGACTGATTCTGGTTCTGATGTCTGCATCTGGAGCAAAGAATTTCAGTAGCTTAGTGTATGTGATTACATTAGAGTCCTGTAATCTCTGCCTTTTAAAACATGAGAGCCAATAGATGAAATGCAAATATGTCTGTGTCTTAAGCGGGTGTAAAAGGACAGATACAAGGTGAGATAGGAGCCTTGAAATCCCACTCAGTGCAGCTCAGAGATGAGGTTTTAGCTTCAGGCCAACCATGAAGATCACACACTTTTATCAACAAAGTCTTACAATATGGAGCAAAGTTGAGCCTTCTGTAGCCTCAGCTCTGAAAGCATCAATTAAATCTGAGGCGATTTAAGAAAGACTGAGCCGAGGAATGAGTTTAGCTCTTCAAATCACGTTCAAATCAAGTTAGGAAAGCCAACATGGATTTCTCCTGTAGACATTGGATTGTATTTGGGAATGTGATGGATTTAGAGGAATCAGTCACAGCAACAATGGATATTTAAGACTTGGCAATGTTAAATGGGCAACCACTCCGTCTTGCATTCATTGAGTTCTCCTTATTTTAGTTTCATATGCTTAATACAGGGGCTGGTGATTTGGACAAAATTGAAAAAAATAATTTTAGCACCAAATATTGGCAGATTGGCATTAGCTAATGCTAATGATTACGCATGATATATTTGACCCACAATTAAGTCAATAGCAGAATAAACCACGCTTACCGATCAGGAACAGCATCCAGTCCATCAGCACATAAGGTCCTCTGCTCCTCAGTCCACCATGAGATCTTCACTCGGTTCCACGAACCGCTCCAGGTCCAACGTGCCTCTAGTTTAACTTGTACAAACATCCACAGTGTCCTCGGTCGCGTACTTCCTTTGTTTTGTCCGTTTCGTCATGTTTAAAATGCAAAACTGCTACAAATCAGTGCGTAACAGTGCGCCCGAGGGCGGGCCGTCGGAACGTTGAGGGGTTAAACACTTAGCATCATTAGCATCATGAGCGAGTCTTCACTCCACATCGGCTAAAACACTTGATAGCGGCGCATGAGGACGCCTCTCTATGACGTAGATAAGCTGCGCAAATACGTATGTGAATCATATAATTGTCTGGAGCAGCTCGTCCCCAGTCACACTCACTGACTCACATTGAAAAATAGCGCAAAATGAATTGTTGTGTGTTTATTTTATTTTCAATTCTGATTCGATTTTTTTGTGCGCAGCACAGATTTTCTGTGCGCGGAGACCGTGTCAGCAGTGCGCAATTGCGCACGCGCGCGGCTTAGAGGGAACAGTGGTCCTGACTCTGGGCACCAGCAGGAGGCCAGTCCCTGAAGTCCTCAGAGTGTAAGTTGGTTCATATGGCACTAACATGCCGGGAATGTACTTTTGTGCAAGGCCATGGAAAGACTTGTACACAAGCAGAGCTGCTGTAAAGTCTATTCTCTGAGCCACAAGAGCCAGTGCAGAGACCTGAGAACAGGACTTATGTGCTCGTACTTCCTGGTTCGAGTCAGGACCCGAGCAGCAGTGTTCTGGATGTACTGCATCTGTCTTGACACTCGTTTGGAGAGGCCAGTGAGCAGGCTGTTACAGTAGTCTAACCTACTGGAGACAAATGCATGAATAAGTCTCTCCAAGTCTGGTTTAGACACTATACCTTTGATTTTTCAATGTTTTTAGGTGGTAAAAAGCTGCAGATGTTATTGATTTGATGTGGCTGTTAAAGTTCAATTCTGTGTCCATTATCACCCATAGATTTCTAGGATTTGAAGGTTTTAGAGAAAGAGACTGGAGGTGACTGCTGACACTTTCTCTATGTTTCTCTGCGCCAAAGACTATGACTTCAGTCTTGTCTGAGTTTAACTGGAGAAAGACATAGATTTGTGTGAACCTCATGTTGATAGTTTGGCTTTTCTTTAGTCAATGGGGGGAAAAAATTGCAATTAAGTCAACTCCATGTTTGGTGATTTTAATTTATTTGTAGCCACAGCTGTCCTTGGGCTGACCACCACCATTCACACATTCATTCATTCAGTGAAGGGTTTTATCTGAGAGGAAAATGACATATGCATTAGTTCGATTGAGTTTGAATTTGCAGCCTTTGAGGTTGGGGGATAAATTCTCTATCCACTGAGGCACTGCAACTCCTACAGTACATCACTACATTTGTATGGGTATTTACAGCAGAGGGGAAAAATTGATTAATACAAACTGTGAAGTATAAACTCTGAACATTTTAAAGCATGACTGCTCCTCCTATTGTCCACTCACTCCAGTGACGTGAATACTGATCAGCTGTCTGACACGGCCTCCTCCTCTCTTCATGGGGTTAATAGAGTTCATCTGAACAAACTAATGCTTCTCTTATTTACTTGTATGAGCTGAACACCAGAGAACAGAGCTTTTGAGAAGATGTGGCTTCAGGCGTAGTTTGTGGAAAAGTTTTGCCAAATTGAGAAAACTTTACAAAAGGGCAAACTGAGGGCTGGAGTCTGGAGATGGTGGGCAGAACACAAGATTCACATTGTACTTATCTTGGCATTTCAATTCTACTGATGTTATGGTGGTATTTCGATTAAACATTTGGGAAAGAATTTGATACTGTTAAAGCTTTTAATGAAACAACTTGTCTCTTTGTCAAACTCATTCACATTAGATCACATCATGTAGCCACATCAGAATAACTCTCCCCTTTTCTTCATCTTTAAGTCTCCAATCCAGCAATTTCAGTGCTACCCTTATGACCCCTGAAATAATTGTGTCCAAGCAGAAGGATTGTGAAGTTTCCTGTTGCGTTGACAACACTGAGCTCCCACAGGCTCTATCAGCTGACAAACAGACACAGGCCTGCTTCATCCACTCTGGGCAGCGGACAGAAACATACACTTTATTTTGGCAAAACCTTATAATAAAAACAAGGTTGAAAGAAAAAACTGTTCTCTGTTTGCACATAAAACTTATTCAAAATTGTAGCCTCAAGAACAGTGTTTGATTACAGTTACCAGCTATCAAAGACACTTCTATATTTGAAGAGCATTCTTTTTTTATATATATATATCAATGTGATTTATACAACGGCAGAAAAGGCCTGACAAAAATAGATAGGCATAAGCACAGACTGTTCAGAACATTCCTCTGTCTCCAGGAGGATTCACTTCAAACCTTCTGTCCAAACAGCAGAAAATATGACATCAGTCTTTGAGCTTGTGTCTGCTGATAGTCAAATTGTGAGACTGATGTGGCTTTTTAAAATATATCCAGTTATGAAAAATCTAAGGCTGAGTTCAAAATTGTTGAGTAAAAATAATAAACAGAATAAACAGTAGATCAGAACGTTTAAAAAAATAACTATTCACTTGTTGTGAAAAGCTTACAGCAATTCTGACATATACTTTAAACTTTGAAGGGAAAATGAAGGACAGTGCAAGTTATGCATCTAACCCTGTTTAACACAGCAGAACCTTGGCTGACTCAAACTACACTATATCACTTTTAAAGTTATAGTTTCTAAAAATGTACATTGGCCAGTCCACTCATCCTCATTCATTCCTATCAGACATGCTTCATTTAAACCAGTCATTTGGGGGTCAATGAACGAGAAACTCCACTGAACACGAATGATTTTGCTTTTCAGAATTATGAAGTGTGTGCATGACCCGCAGCCTCATCCTCGTTTGGCCCATATGTTCTTTTGGCAGCACCAAATGTCTCAGTCTTTTCAACCCTACAAGTTCATAGACCACAACATACCGTAATGTAATGTAGGGTCATCAAGCCAATGAAGAGAGGTCAGTAAAGGGACAACTTACTAGTTTTTAATTGAATTGGTCTTTGTTGCCAAATTGAGCATTTACCCCTGAATCTAATGAACCAGAAATTCTGCAACGCTTGTTACAGTAGGGTTCTGTAGTCTAAAGCTCCTCAGCATACATCTGCCATGTATTTTATCATGTCTATAGCATTCTACCAGTATCCGCACTTAAGAAATCTGCTGTGTAAGCACTTCTATCTTCATTGATCTTTCTGTTAATCACCTGCAGACCAGAGAAAACGATTACTAACCCGACAATCTAAATGGTAATTAAATGTTATAATTAAGAAAATATTTATATACAGCAAACCTTAATATCACACGCTAATAGTCAATGCTTTGTTTGTTTGGAATGCACCGTCATGATGCCATTATAGATCTTATGGAGATATTTCAAAGAACTTTTCTTACAAAGTACTGCAAATTCCCAAGTTACAAAGTCATAAACATCTATATTATGTATTAGTGTATGTGTAGTAGTATGGATATGCAGTAATTCACACCACCCGTCACCTGTAGGCCCCACTTGCCTAGTATGAAAGTGTTTTTGCAACCCAAAGCACTTTTTTATCACATAAGAATACACAGACACAAAACCCAAGTAAGGTGAAATGTTTTGCTCACAAGCACATCGACAGTGAGGGTTGGTGAGAACTGAAGTAACTAACCAGCACTAGGATTCTAGGTGTATTTGTAAGTAATAAAAATATATCATAGGATCACATACATGTAGGTTTAACATGTATGTGCCTTTACTTATTACACAACTTCTATTTAGCTACTTTTAAAATGGATGCTTTGATAGGCACAGTAGCACTAACTTGTCTTGGAGGAATTGCAAGAAAAGTCGATTTGGTATAAACGTGCGTAATCAATATGCAAATGAGCATCCCCATGGAAACTGATTATTTGAGACAATGAAGAAAAAAAAAAAACAAGATAATGAAGATAATGAAACAAACTCCATTATACCCGGGAGACCGCAAAATCCCTGACAACATCCAGACTGTTCATTACATAGATCATCTTTTTTACAATGTCCAAATCCCCAATTGACTTTATTTGTTTGTGCTGGATAATTTAAATAGAAGACTCACTAATCCGGAAGAGAGAGTAGCTCATCATCGTACATCTATTCTCCCATCGTATTTCAAGAATCTCCTGCAATGTATCAAAACACTTATTGACAAATTAGGTGACTCATTGAAAGCAATTCAGATGTTATGCCAACTATCTTTGGTGTTTTCAGCCATTTTGAAACAATCCCTTTACAAAAATGTAATGAGACTTTTCCAGCTGTGAGGGACGTGCTTATCTCCTGTACAGGGATATACCGTAGTTTGTACTGTTATAGACAATCCTGCTCCTAATCTCTTCTCTCTTATCAATGAGGGCTTATCACAGGGTTTCCTTAGTGCAGCACACATCTGTATCCTTGTAATGGCTTTAGCTGCTCATCCACACGCACATGACTAGATTACACATGTGGGAGAATAAAGGGCGCGGATAAGGGGCACCTTGGAGGCAGATGGAAATTTCAAGGGTATGTCGTGGCAGATTTAAGGATTAGGTACAGTAAAAGAGGACGTGTAGTGGCAAAACGAGATTGGATGTGAGCAAGAAGGTTGTGGGTTAGATTCTTGGTGAAACACTGTAACCTGGAGTGCCAAAAAGGACATATTATCGCTGCAATATTAATGTGGAGGGAGGAAGGGAGAAAGTCCGTTGCATTTGGTGTCTTAAGTGATTACGGACAAAAGATTCAAATGTTTTTAAGAGTTTTGGATGAGTCTATTGATACTTTGCAGTGACATCGCAGTGGTGGAATGTTCAGCAAATACTGTGGTGGCACAATGCACACATAGCATTTTAAGACTGTCTGAAAACTCAAGAAAAAATCTAAAATGGATTTAAACAACACCTTTTCAGTGTAGTGTGATCAATACAAGTGTTTATGGTCCTGTTTAGGTGTTTGATTTTCAACAAAAAGGTGAGAGAGACTAACTGAAAAATTGTAGCAACGGATGAAGTTTAAATCTGTCAACTGGACAAATCGTTGTAGGAGTGAAGACGTTTCGCTGCTCATCCAAGCTGCTTTTTTAGTTCTGTCTCTCTCCAGAACAGAAGACAAAGTTTAAATCTCCAGTTGACAGATTTAAACTTCGTATTTTGCTATGGATCAGACTGGGACGACTGAGGGATTACACAGATAACTGAAAAACTGTTGGCTAATACGAATTAGCTTGTGACTTGTGACAGACATAAATCAGCTCACCTGTTGTAGCTCCAACTGAGTCCAACTGAGTTCTTTCTGGTCAGATTGTGTTAAAACAAAGCTCAGATTAAAGTCTAACTTGAGGAACAGAGCTTCAGACAGAGCAGTGCTTATAGTTAGCATCACACCCCCAGGGAATGTTGATGTCATCTGTAAAGTATCAAAGTATATCCTCGTGAGAAATGTACAAGGTCAGTGGATAGAGCATTTACCCCTGAATACATCTTGTAAGGTTAGCTGGACATTGTCTTTAATACAGTTGGGGCCACTGCAAAGCTTGTGCATCTCTGAATTTTTGTTGTGCAAAGTTGAACAAAAAACTTGCAAAGTTGAACAAAAACACCATAAAAGGATAAAGAGAAACTGTATGAAAAAGCTTATATTATTTGCAAGTGAAACATATTGTAAAACATATGCTTATGTAGATGTGGCTCCCTCGAGTGTTTTCTTGAATGGGTCAGTGATCTCACTGATTGGCTGGTTTTAGGTTCCTCAGTAGAAGTCGAGGCTGCGGTGAGCACACACTAACACCAACGGGTAATCATTGGCAGCCAGGACGCGTCTCTGCAACTAGAATCAATTAAACAGCTCCACACCGCCGGTTCCACTTAATTCCAGCCTTTACTGCATTGGATTCCTCACTGAATCAAACAGGAATAAACACATCGACTGAGTCAAACGTGTTCAAAATCCAAACAGTGTTTCTGAAGTCTGTGAGGAGACATGAAACTGGATGAATCATCAGTGTTCAAGTACATTCAAACATGTTAATGTCAAAAGTTTACTTTTCTCTGTCTGTAGTGTGCACTGTATTCTGCTATTTCAACTATTATAGCTGTAACATTAAGGTTCAATTGAAAAAATATACATATAAATATAAATGCCCTTCCTGACCACATTTTACCACAACATAAGTTGTTTGTGATTGCCTGGAGCTGGATTAAGATCAGTAAACAAGTCAATACAAGTGAAAAGGAATAACTTATTGATCAGGATATATATCCGTGTCTGCCCTTGGCCATCACACATGAAAGCTTTATCTGTCATATCTTTTGTTTGTTGAGTGCTGTTGAATTAACTAGCACTATTATTCTCACATTATATATATGCAATAGCTCTGGGAAGGTGCAGATTTGTTTCCCGGAGATGAGAAGGAAAAAGAAACTGTGGCACTGTGTCAATAAAATAAATGTTATTACATACCATCTGTTGTGTTGGAGGATATTAGAGGAACTAAGTGTGGACAAGCTGTTTTCTTTGCATAATAAACATAAAACAAGACTGTTCTCTAAGTTTAAATGGTTGTTCACATTGGCTCACTGGGCACCTCTGTAATTTTGCCTGACCTGCCAGTCCCTCCACATTCTGTTTGAATCCAGAAGGGTCTGGAACTGGACCAAAGAACATGAAAAACCTCCATCCTGAAGTCCTAAAATCTATTACTTATTTCAGACCATGCATTTCTCTGATTGGTTAATCATGTCCTCTGGAATCGGGTAGACTGGATATGGCTCCAGACCCACTCGTCTTTGTAACGTTTAGCCAAAGAGTGCGGTTCTGGCTGCCCAAGTAATCAGTGATCAGGTTTGTTTATTTTAGTTATACCTTGGAAACAAACTGATTGGCTAATCCATCAGCCAATCACGTCCTTCTGAAAGAAAAGCGTGTAGTATTGGCTGGCCAGGCTGTAGCGCAATGGCAATGAATCTGTAGAAAATGTCTGCAGCCGGAGTGTGATCCTAATCCAAACCAAACCCATCCTATTTCTAGGGAGAGATGGTAACTTCTTTTTTTCAATACAACCACATTTCTTCCCTCACCTGATCAGGACCAACAAATGATCTCAAGGCAATGTTGAGTTGAGGACCTGGCAACCCATCCACCAGTTCAACCACAGCCCCATCTTCTCCACTGTCACCATATATTACACCGTGCACGAATGTAATATCACACAACTGAGATTAAGACTTTCAAAGAAGACCATTGGAAACACGAAAAGCTTATCTGTGTTGTTGTGTTGTATTTTGTTGCTGTCAGCTATAAACGCGAACCTATTCTCACTTTAGATGAATCAGGGCCAACCAATCTCTGGTCTCATTCCCTTGGCCCCCAGCCCTATCTGCCTCACTGTCAGAGGTATTTAACATTTCAGGGGTAAATGTTCCATCCATTGAAACACATTACAACTGGCCAGTCGCAGTGACTCAGTTGGTAGTGTGGCCGTTCTCTTTATTAAGAATTATTCGGGCTAGTCACCAGTATTCGCATGCAAGAAATATTTGGTCACTAGCACAAAGTTAGACCAGCTTTTTCAGACATAAAAGTGAAATAGGCTGGACCACCTTTGGACAGCCAATCAGCTCTCACGCCAAAGCATGAACCATGAATAAAACTGCTAATTTTCTAATTAGCTGAAGATAGTTGACACAAAATTATGCTTTTACAACACGCTTTCTGGAGGGAAATATTGATTTGACTTAATTATGAGAAAAACATCAGATATTTCAGCTTAGTTTAGGGGTTAGGAGTTAGGAATTAAGTCAGAATCAGAATACGTTTTATTGCCATTTTCAGTGCACAAAATTCACAAACTAGAAACTTGCTTGGGTATACTGTAGGCACTAAACAAAGTGGTGGTCTGTCCATGTTTAACAGCTCTTCACGGGTGTAAGAGCAGACTTGATTTACACGCAAAAACAGATGAAACAAAAAGAGCACCAGAACATCAGAGCAATCGTACAGGTGCCATTTTGGATCATCACAAATGTAGTGTACCGGTAGTTAAGTGTTACTGCATAACATTATTATGGGAAAGTCAGCAATTGTATTTTCAGTAAAATTGTATTCCAAGTAAAAATCTCAAAGGCAGTAGACTGTAAAAATGACATTTACATTCGCTGGATGTACCACAGCTCTTCAGCGAATGTGGCTTTTACAACACACTTAACAAACACTGATCGCTTCTTTTACTTGACCAGTACGCTTCTGGTTCTGGTTAGTTAATCGGTAAACTTCAGCTGGATATCACACTGGTGAAAGGAGTGACATGAGCTTGAGCTTGTATCTTCTATTGGACAATGGATCACAAAAAAACGACAAACCAACAATGATAATCGAGGATATTAAAACGTAAAAACTGCTTCTTTGAGCTGGTTTGAAAGAATCCTCCTGACCATTTAGGAACCTTATCTGTGAATAAACCGATTTAGCAGAGTATTGCAGTGAAATGTTTTGTTGCAGTCCTCTCCCTTCAGACGAATCTTGGCCATCCCACCCCCCACCCCTCTCTCTCATTCTCGGAGCATTATCTGCTTCTCTATCATCACTCACTTGCTCCATTGGAATCATTGGCTTCTATCCTCCCTCCATTGATCTCCATCTCCCTCTCATTCCCATTCCCGCTTCTTGTAGTTTTCCGTCATATTATTCTCTCATATCCGGATTTCTTGCATCATTGCACTTCATTGGATCTATCTAAATGCGTCATTTTAGCTTATCTGGAAGAGGGAGTTTGCTTGTTCACAAATTGGTTGCTTCTAAAGACTTCGTGGCTCAACACATTCAGTCTGGTGTGTTTTTTGAGATAAGATCCAATGCTTCCTCTAGTAGTTATATAACGCATGCCTCTGTGAGTTTTTATAATGAGATTTCACATGATTTCTCCATATACTCACAGACATTGATGTGATGTGTTGGTCAAGTATTCATAATTTACTGTTTTGTGGTTCGGGCTAGAGTCTATGAAAAAGTATGATTCATTTCCGTTGTTTAAAGAAGACATTGTATATAGTGACACCCGTGGATCTTTATGTTATAATTTGCACAGTTTAAATTGCAATATTCATCTGATACGACTTAGTAAAGGAAACAAGTCGAAAACTGCGGTTCCCAGGAGGAGATGTCGGCGTAAATATCATGAAAAACAAAGAGCTGTGTTGCTGTTGGGTAGCTCCAAACTAAACTAGTGAGTAGCATTATTTTTCATTTGTACCTAAATCCAAAATCCTACGCGTAACATCGATTTAAAAAAGTAGGAATGAAGTAAGTGCAGAGCAGTGAGTGTACGTGCCGGTGGTGTTCAAAACGAGGACTGATCGGTAGTATGGCTTTTTGAAAATAAGCGATTAAAGATGCACGAATCACTGCAAAAACAACAGCTGCTTTAAACAAGAGTGGACAAGAAAGAAAATATCACGGTACTATTCCACTTTTATTTACAGTTAACATTAAAATGGCATTAACATCTCTGACAAGTTAGTGTCTGAGGACTCCAGGGACCGACCTCCTGCTGATGCCCAGAGTCAGGACCAAACATGGAGAATCAACGTTTCAGTTTTGTGCAACTAAAACCCGGGACAGTCTTCCTGAAGATGTGAGACAGGCCTCTACTTTGACAATGTTTAAATCCAGGCTCAAAAAGGTTCTGTTGAGCTGTGCATACGACTGAAAGGTTTTTATTCTTTTAATGTACATTTTTTTGATGACAATGTGTTATTATTTATGTTTTGATTTGTTGCATTCCGATTTGAATGTCTTTCTTATTCTGTAAAGCACTTTGAATCACTTTGCGTACAAATTGTCCAGTACAAATAACTTAATAACTTGCCTTTCCTGCAAATCAACAATTCTTACCATGCTCTTTAGTTGCTCAGATGCCAGTTAATGGAGCGAACAGACACAGCACACGCTCGCGGGCATGTGCGCGGACAGGTTCTTGAGTCACACGATCGATACTGCTGCTGATGTGAGTGTTGGAAGCGGCCGACAGTTCATTCCTCATGAGTGTCCAGCAGCACCAGTACAGTGCGCCCTTCACAAGGACGGCACACAGACATGGGGGCGACATCAGGGAAATGGGAACGCTCTTTTTATGTGGGCCTTTAGATATGATTAGGTCTGCAGACGTACAAATGCGTACTTACAGATACGTAGAGAGAATCAAGATGAGTACTTGAAGAAAGATATTACATTTACAAACAAAGTCATACTCAGCGGTGTCTTTAGATGTAGTAGTCCCAAGTATTAGTTAGAAGTACATACGTTAGTACATAAGGAAGACAAGAAAATACAAAATTGAGGTTGACACTGGTACATTTTGTTGGGAAAGATACTTAAATCCTCTGCCCGTAGTCACAATTATACAGTGGTTGTAACTGGAATGGCATCTGGTTTACTGTGGCTGTTCCTCGGGACAAATTGACTAATCTAAAGTTTAAGTGTGAATAGTGCTGAAGTGTGTAAAGTGTAAAAAATGCTAATAGTCTGTCCCTGGTTTTAATAAAAAACTACTGCAGCTGATTTACACACACGGAGACTGCGATGACTCTGGAGCCTTCAGCCAAGGACAGACACAGGTGAAAACACACCAGCATACTCTTTCATCTGAGAGAAAAACAGACAGAGAGAGAGAAAGAAGAAAGAAACAGAGAGAGGAAGAGACAGAGAGGGAGAGAAAGACAGAGAGGGAGAGAGAGAGGGGGGAATGAGACACAGAGAGAGAAAGAGAGAAAGGGAAAGAGAGAGGGAGAGGGACACAGAGACAGAAAGAGAGATAGAAAGGCAGAATGAAAAGAAGGGAGAGAGAGACATACTTACAGAAAGAGCGACAGAGGGAGAGACACACAGACAGAGAGAGAGGGGTGTAGAGACACAGATAGAGAAATAGAAAAAGAGAGAGGGAGAGAAAGAGAGAAAGAAAGGGAGGGAGAGAGAGAAATACTCACAGAAAGAGCGAGAGAGGGAGAAAGACAGAGAGAGAGAGAGAGGGAATGAGACACAGAGAGAGAAAGACAGAAAGGGAAAGAGAGAGGGAGAGGGACACAGAGACAGAAAGAGAGAGATAGAAAGGCAGAATGAAAAGAAGGGAGAGAGAGACATACTCACAGAAAGAGCGAGAGAGGGAGAGACACACAGACAGAGAGAGGGGGGTAGAGACACAGAGAGAGAGAAAAAGAGAGAGGGAGAGAAAGACAGAAAGAAAGGGAGGGAGAGAGAGAGAGAAATACTCACAGAAAGAGCGAGAGAGGGAGAAAGACAGAGAGAGAGGGGGAATGAGACACAGAGAGAGAAAGAGAGACAGGGAAAGAGAGAGGGACACACAGTGGGAAGGAGAGAGATAGAAAGGCAGAATGAAAAGAAGGGTGAGAGAGACATACTCATAGAAAGAGCGAGAGAGGGAGTGAGACACACAGAGAGAGAGGGAAAAAGACAGAGAGAGAGAGAGAGAAAGAAAGAGAAGAAGGGAGAGAAACACAGAGAGGGAGAGAGACACACAGACAGACAAAGAGAGAGAGGGGAAGAGACACAGAGAGAGAGAAAAAGAGAGAGGGAGAGACAGAAAGAAAGAAATAGGGAGAAAGACACAAAGAGAGAAAAAGAGAGAGATAGAAAGAGAGAAAGAAAGGGAGGGAGAGAGACACACACTCACAGAAAGAGCGAGAGAAGGAGAAAGACAGAGAGAGTGAGAGGGAAATAGACACAGAGAGAGAAAGAGAGAGATAGAAAGGCAGAATGAAAGGAAGGGAGAGAGATACATACTCAGAAAGAGCAAGAGAGGGAGTGAGACACAGAGAGAGAGAGGGAAAAAGACACAGAGAAACTGAGAGAGAGAGAGGGAGAGAGAGGAAGAGAGACAGAGAGAGGGGAAGGAAGAGAGACGATGACAGGACAGTTGACCAGATGGGGAGAGAGAGAAAGCGAGAGGGGGAGAGAGAGGGAGGGAGACACAGAGAGATAGAAAAAGAGAGAGGGACCTCTAGAACTGAACCAAGGACGAGTGCCAGGCAACTAGAAATGTAACTTAAACTTGAGTGTTTTATTCATACAGTACTAATGTCCTTATTCCACTTGTGTTTTATTTTTACTTCCCTTAGGGTTCAGCAGTTTAGAGTTTTTGGTGCATTTTCCTTAACTTGTTTATTTTATTTTCATAGCATACATGTTTTATACATACAGTTCAAATCTTGTTGTCTGTGTTAGTTTTAGTCCTCTTCAGGGAAGGCTTTCTGTGGCAAATTTTGACCTGAGAAAAAGATCATATCAATCACACTTTTTATTTCATAGTAAAGAGGGAGTATTACGCTAAACCAATTGTATGAGCTTTTTACCATGTTGTAACGTTGTTCCATCGTCTGTCTGAAGTGTTTTTATGAGTCATTTAAGCATGTTTGAGTAATCTTGCTGTCTCTAACAGGCACTATTCAAACCCTCTTCATCGTTAAGTGTATGACATAATGAGACCGAGCCCATAAGCCTACATAACCAGGAAGTTCTCTGCAGCGCTCTGCCTGCTCCCACCACACGATCCCTCCAAGCTCAGACCTCCTCTTGCAGGACAGTGGGCAGCAGATAGGTCAAAAACAAAACTGAAACTAACTTTTTAATTTGTACTGTATGAAGCCTAACCATTTGCTGTCTACACTCAGTCCAAAATGCAACACTCCCCCTCACAGGAGGGAGAAGCCAGGAGCACATGCCTGCCTGTTGTCTGAGTCCAATTTCAAATGTTATTATTTGTTTTTAAATCTCTTGATCTGTCCTCTTCTTGTGTATGTGAATCGCTTATACAGCACAGTCTGAGGCAGAACACTCAGCTCAGCGGAACAGCTGCTTCTATTGCCCAAGGCGACAGACGTGCAGTAGCGGGCCCTATTGTGGAACTTTCCCCCTTATATATCAGAGCGGCTACATCCCTGGAAAGTTTTAAATTTCTGCTGTGGCTACTACTATTGTAGACACAGCTGCCCTGGGATAGACTGATGGTGCGAGCCCGCCAATCTGCGGCATCGGCTCCTCCAACCATCCCACCAATTATTTCCGCACACACCACTTTCATAGATAAAGTGGGTGAAGTGTCTTGCCTAAGGACACAATGATCTTTGATGTCACACACTGACGAAGCCAAGATGTCATGGCTGCAAGATGTCAAGACCCTGAGTGGACCATGTTTAGTCGCACTAAGATTACTGCTGCAAGGCGTTAAGTCCAGTAATTGCAGAGAGTGTGCAGTCATCGTGAAGGCAAGTGGGAAATTGTCTTGTTGGCTCAGTAACAACTGACGTGAGGCTAATGTGGGATGCGTTTTTAGCATCCGTGGCTTGGCGCGATGAAGTTACCTCAGTATGTCACTATGGTTTATTTTGTGTCCCTTTCTGTCAACAATATTTTGTATTGTATGTTAAATGTAATCTGTTATATCTAGGCTCAAGCTGGCCGTAAGCCTCTCTTTTTTGTGTGCACTGCAATCATGGATCTAGACCTCGACCTGTCTGCTCCTTGGTGGTGTCCCTTGGGAAAGGACTCTCACTCTTTGGATTCGGACTTTCGGGAAGCAGTACTGCAATGCACAATGTTGACAGTTGTAATGGTCCTAAGGTAATTTTAAATAACGGTGTCACGTGATTTATGGATAAGAGACAATCAAAATACTATTCCATGTTAGAAAACTGTCCCCATGTGAGTTGATGTCAGCGTAAACGTCAAGAGTCGCCATAGGATTTGGATTGCTGCAGATCACACTAGTGAGCAGAAGATTTTTTTTTTGTACCAAAATGACTGCATAACGCTGCCGAATCCTATGTGTATCACCGATAAAGAAAATAAAACTGGAGAATGAAGTAGAGAGAAGTGGGTGTATACAGGGCGCGGTGAAAACGGGAGTTGATCAGCAATATCGCGTCTTGAAAATAAGCAATTGCTGAAATATGCACAAATCACTCCAGAAACAACTTTGAGAGGGTAAACGGTGAGAGGAAGCAACTAGAGCACAGTTAAAAGCTCTGACAAGCCAGTTTTGCACAATACGCCTGCTTTTACTTAAACTTGAACTACATAGTGGTGTAAGGTTTGATAAATATTCTTTATGAAACAAGAAAGCAACTCTAATATTTGAACTCTTTGAACTGCATTATCCCCAAAAGGAAATGAACTACTTTCCAATAGCAGTTGTGCCATATCTATGATTAAATAAAGTTATGACTGAATCCAGGCTTTTTTAAGATGACATAATTTAAGCTTGTCGTGAAAGTCAAGCGTCGTCTCCAGCTCTGACAGGCTAAAGTGCATACATAAGATTTAATAATGCCCTATACCAAGAACAGCTTTTTCCATTCCTCATTTATTTCTGTGTCATCTGTCACAGGCCAATTATGTTAAAGGTTATGTGTTCTCCTGTGGACACTTAACAACGCTCTGTATGATGTATTCGTTATCAATATGCCACGAGATTAAATGTGATTTGATCAGTCTTCATTACTTTGTTGGTTAAGGATACATCTTGAATAATAAATCTTGTGCGTTGCAATTTTACAAAGAGCACCAGAGGAGAGGCTCTTTCAGTAACACAGGAGAATTATTTATACTGGCCCACATAATAAATCAGTATCGTGCATTTTCCTCAAGCTTCTCTAAAGGTTAACACTGAAACGCTGTTGTCTCCTAAAGTGTTTATTACATTTACGTCATGATGGATAATAAAACTAATAAGCATTTTTACAACTGGAAGCATATGTCTTGCAATGAGAAAGGCATTTCCTACAATTTAAATGTAAATAAAAGTACCGTGACAGCTGTTTTGCTCAACTGTTTGCTCTGCTGACCCCTTCTGGATTGAGTAGGTATTTTTGGCCCTATCTTGCAATGCTAAACTGAAATAATATGGGGCTATATTCAGCTATGTGATTGGTATCTCAGATATATATATATAGAAAATTTATGGTTTTGTTCTCTTTTGGTTTAATCATTATTTAAAACAGTGCCTTATCCATGGTTGAGGTCTCATTTTAGTTTAGTTTTTTTAAAGTTTGAGAACCATTGTATTAACGCATTGGCTACTTTTCCCTCTTGTCATTGATGTGTGTTAGTAGGAGTAGATAAAGCTATTACATAAGTGGTGTATGAGGCTACAATGATGCTAATACTGGTTGTATTTAAAGGTTAAGCAGTGCCGCATCAGTCATTACCTCAGTGATGTCCTGTATGCAGCATGTCCAACACTCCCTGAGGGCCGGCGTGGGCTTTTAGTCAGCACAACTGTGACATGTCCCTGAGCAGAGGAGGAGGGGGGCTCGGGTCACTGCCATTGCTCTGCTCCTGTCCACCGCTGAAATGCTACCAGGCCAAGTCGAGGGTCAGATGTGTGGTTGAAATGTGGTTGAAATTGGATAGACACCGCTATGCCTGACCAGTTAATAATGCAAATATGACACTGAAATGAGAAGCATCCAGATTCAGGTCTAATAGTGTGGCATCAGCTTGGCATTTGTTCCATATTCACCCAGGGCCATTAATCTCCTCAGCACTCCTCCTGTCCTCACTTGGACAAAAATACCGCTGGCCTGACCATGGGTTACTTTTCTATGCCCTATTTATGATCTTGAGATAACTGTGAAGAGACAGTGACGGTACAGATAAGACATTCATTCTGTGCTTCCATCAACTCTAACTGAAAGGTTTCACTTTCACTGTAAGAGACCAATAGCTTATAGCTGCAACAATACTATGAGTCTTTGTTGCCCTCTGTTGGTAACTCTGAAAATTGCATATTTCATAATAATTTTCTGAAACCTAAAATGACCACAAACTAATTATTATTGGTTGGAATTGTAAGAAATATATTCAACCCAGTTTAAGCAAACACCACTGTGGGGGTGGTATTTACTAAATATGTGAAGTATGTTTTATTCCTTTTCTAGAAAGGCACTGCAGACCTGTGGATTCTTTAAAACAAAGACAAAAGTTGTTTTTTTTTCAGAATTTTATTCTTTAAATTATATTATAAAATCTTTGTTTCAATATATATATATATTTTTCACTGATCAACAATTTTGGCTATTTCCCTTTCCACCCCATTTAAGCCCAGATACTGGTAGCAAGTCCATTCCCCTTCACATAGACATTGTGCAATGGTCATCAGTGCCAGTGGAGATGAGGAGTTAGTTTGGGGTGAGAGGAAAAATACAGGGTCAGACCTGAACACAGCATGCCAGGGGAGGGCTTTCTATACATCAACAATATACCAGAAATACACAAAGAGGTAAACAGATGATCATTTTCACCATGACTGTGTTTGTGGACTAAACCAATTATGTTCCAATGGCTCCATGTGTTTCCTGTCTCTAAAAGTACAGAGCTCTTTAAACTTGTCAGCGTCAGTGACTCCGCTCTACTAATGAACGTAAAGTATCTGCACATCAGCAAAAGCCCCACACACTTAGCAGCAGCCCTGAAGCCTGTATAGCCCTTGTAGCATCCTCCACAGATGTTCAGTCCAGTGATACAGGTCCTGTGGTGTGCAGGTAGGACCACGTCAGTTTGCTCATATCTACAGACACGGCTAAGCTTTAGCAAAACCACATTTCACTATTTGATACAATATTTGTACACCCAGGCAAGCCACGAGAATTAAGTGTTTTTCTCCAATAGGACATTTGTTCTTCATTTGGCAATAAAATCACTCACTGCAAGTTGCAACACGGCTCATTACTTAAACATCTTGATGCTGGTATGAGTTTGAAATGAGCTGAAATGTGCAACTTTATGACAAAGATTGACTGTTTTAGAAAGGCATCATTAAATTGCACACCTCCCTAAGGTCACTCAAGATTTGGTGATATCCACATTTGTGTAAGTTAAAGCTGAGCTAAGAACATTAGCCAGCTACATACAGCTGTCCCTTTGTAACCCTTTGTAAGAATACACAAGGAAATAAAGGCTCTGGAGTAAAGAATGGAGAAAGAACGGATGTATGACTTCAGACATTAGCTCCAGTAAACCGTCACCACTCCCTGCTGAGACAGAGCAGCTTTTGATAACTAGGTGCTTGTCAGTGCGTAGTGTTGTAACTGAAATGTAAAATCCATTATGCTAATTTAGCACACTTTGATTGAAAACTCTGTGACAAAACAAATAATTAAAGCATCTAACATGTTTGGATTGAGAAAATCTATGGGTCAATCCAAGTTAAGACTTTGTGGAACTGTACGAATTACCAAATTTTAATCTAACACAATCATTAAAAGCATAACACTTAAACTTTGTTCTCACCTAAATGTAGAGACACTTGCGTCTCAGATTATTCAAAATATGATATCTTCACTATCCCAGAATATTTAGCTTAGAGCTACATCTCTGTATACAGAGGTGTCTTTGTTTAATAACTGGGGTTTAGATGTTTTTTTGTTTTTTTTTATAACATTAGTAGGTTTTTAAACCACTACACCTCAATGAATGTCAACGTTGAAGTCATTTGAGGTAGACAGGAACTGTTCCAGAGACCTTCAATAACTGCCTTAACTAAAATACTTAGAATGCTGTGATCTGAGACTCCATGACACCTCCGGTGAGCTCCTACACTGTAGGGGGTGCCACACCATCATGGACCATGAAGGGGAGAAAGGGGTGAGTGTGGGGGCCTGACACAAGCAATTTACCAAAGAGCTCAAACCACACATCTCCAGTATCTCAAGTCAACAGCAGCATCAAAACGCAGTCACACAAACAGAAAGGTTCATTTACAAGGCAAACCTCTTTTAACTAGAATATGGCATCTGCTCATTGTCTCATTATGTCCTTTGAGATATCACTGAACCCACACAGACAAAGCCTCATGCCTGTTTAACAGTCTCACATGTTCTACAGAATAGATAAAAATATATACTATCCACTTCACTGACTTCCAGTGTATGTTTTCTCAGTAATCCCTAATGTTTTTCAAGTTTAAAAGGGTTTTGTCATAACGCAAGCTCTTCTACACACATACGCATCTTCAAACATTCACACACACATATATATACTATATGTCATTTATATATATTAATATATTAGTAGGATTTCAGCTGAGAAGTTAGGCAAGTATATGTTCATTTGGACAAAATCATTAAAATGAGAAAGACTTCAATTCTTTTCTCTAGTTTCCTTAGAAGAGGACAAGCTTTGAGGGAAGCGCTACAACATCACGACTATTTAAGAGCATGTAGCAGGAACAGAAGAACTACACAGCAGATGGATGTGCAGTGACCGGGCCTTAACAGCAAGAAAAAATGTACAAGAGTTCAAAGGGCTCAGAGAGCAGAAAATGGGCCAAACCATGGATGACTATAAAAGGCAACAAAGACCTAAAGCAGTAGTGCAGGTTAGCGGGGTACCAGGGTTTACCGGTACACCAGGTGAGATATGGTGCCAGACTTGAAGTTGAGTTGATGATTGGGCACAAAGCTGTGCTGGGGGTTTTTGCGGGTGCACATGTCCTTGGCGTAGAGGCCCATGCAGGAGTCACAGGAAACCTTGGAGCAGTTGACACAGGTGTGCGACGCTCCAGGCTTATTACAGAAGCCGCATCGTGACCCTCCCAAGCTCAGGCGCTCGTTGCTGCCCCCCTTTGGTGTCGTCAACTGGGACACAGACTTAGAGGGAAACAGCTTGGTGGACATCAGGGGCTTGTCCACCATTTGAGGATGGGCGTGTGGGTGGGAGTGGGTCAGAGTGAGGGGGTGGGGGTGCAGGTGGGAGTGAGTGTTGGAATAGACTGAGAGCTTGTCCTTCACAGGGATGTATCCGTCCAGGGTGCGGGGAGACTTAGCATGGTACTCTTGGAGACCACAGCACGGAGCTGGGTCCACATCATGACAGGCCCCACACAGGATCATATCACACCTCTGGCAGGACGCCATGGAGGAGCAGCCCAGACCACAGCCCTGGCACTTTATGCTGCCATGAGGCTTATGCAGCCACCCGTCCCTCGTGTCTCGGGAAGGGGGTCTTGAGGGGGTCTGCCTGCCACCAGTTCCACTGCCCCTCTCTGTGTACAAATCAATCTCATCCAAAGAGGACAAGTGGTAGGAGGAATAAGGGTCAGCTGGAGAAGGTGTCTGGATGGGATAGAAGTCAGCCTCAGGGCTGTAGGAGGGGGGAGCTGCCACTGAAAAAAGAGAGGCCGTGTTACTGGGGCGCAGAATTTCGTCCTTCAAGTCCTCCTCTGCATCCACAAACAGCGGCTCCTTCCTCAGACTGAGAGAGGCCTTTAACACTGGTTTGCTGACTGCAGGGTGCCAGTGTCCTGCTCCATCTGTGACGTCCACTGATTTGGAGGGTCTGCTGCCCCGTCTCAGGTGGTGTGTGTGGGGCCTTTCGATATCCAAAGGGCGGACAGACAGTCGAGCCATGTCCGCCCCGAGGCTGTCTCTGCGCCGAAGTGCCTCCGCACAGCCCGCTGCATCGTCCCTGCAGCCTCTGCGCTGCTCCAGGGCATCCATTTCTGAGGCCGCACCACGCGCCAACGCCACCACTTCACTGAGAAGTCGACACTCGGCCTGGGCCAGGAACAGCTCAAATGCCAGTTGACGGAGGTGATTTGCACCTCCAGGGTGCTCCTGCAAATGGAACTGTGATTCATGGTCACAGGAGTAGCCAATGGTACGCATTAGTGAGCGGAGTTCAGCATCGGTAATGGCAGACTGCAGATGGTACACGTATGGGCCAGTAAAAGTCTACAAGACATAATTGAAGAGCATTCAGTATAACCACATAACCACAGAATCTTCAACATCAAAACAACAGATAGTAATAACATTAGTTCAATAAGCTCAAATGAGTAAATGTGGAATAAAAGAAAGTTCCATTTTAAACCAGAGAATGTGCTTCAATTGTATAGTAAAAAATAAGTAAATAATCGAACTAGTCTATGACAGTTATGTAGTAATGTGGCTAGCTCAATCCAAGCTCAAATGAGAGGCCATGGCCGCAAATTGATTGACAGTAAAGCTGCTGCCAGTCTGTCTCGAGCACAGTTGTAGCTAGAAAATTAGCTACCACTAGAATGTTGAATGAAAGAATAATGCAACATAAAACAACCCTTATGTTCAAGCTCATTAGACTAATGCATTGTTAATATAAATTATTATTAATTAACAGAGTAGTAGTAGTATTAATTATAGTAGGATACCTTGATACATCTGAACTCCTTCTTCCAGGGGAAGAGTAGGAGGTTAGTGCAGATGGTTTCCAGAGTGTGAAAGGCCCTCTCCAGGCTCCGGAGGTTGGCTCCTCGGTGGTAGCGCAGTGAGCTCTCCACCACTTCATAGAAGCGCACCATGCGGAAGCGTTGTCCTGGGTCAGGCTGGTAGGCCCCTAACAGGGCAGTCGCTGTTGAGAGAAGAGCTTCACTGTCCTTATGTTTGGCACTGTCCCCGCCTGGCACAGTGCCCACTCCAACATTTTCAAACCCGTTGTTAAGACGTTTCTCCAAGGCAGCCACATACCTCCGGAAAAGATCCTCTTTAAGCTTGGCATCCATGTCGGCAGCAGACTATTAGTCAGCTGTTGTACTTTTGTGAGAAAGCCTCGCCCCTTTCAGCATTCCCTGCACAGAGATGCTAAATTCAAGCACCATCTTCTGTTATCATAATTAACTGCACACACTGGCATCAGCTCAATGGTGACAGGGTTTTAGAGAAGTGGGAGGGATTCAGACTTTATGTCCACTCAGCAGTGCATCATCCACACAAGAGATGCAGTTGTTTCAGTTGGTGGAGCTGGACTGCAGTGTGTATGTATGAATGCATGTACGCCTTCTTGGAGCCATCTCCTCTGTAAGGTGCCTGATCTGTTAGCGCACAATCAGGCCTATGTAGTGGCAGATGAGCTCAATAGATTATTTTCTTTCTTTCTTCCACAATCAAAATCAGGATGGTTCTGTTCCACCCAGAAGTTTCAGTATGGGCACATTTCAAGGTCACTTAGGAGGAAGATACAGTCATATTAATGAGGCTGTCCTTGGGTCTTGTAAGCTGAAACAAGCAAAGAAAGAAATAAACAACAATGAATAAGAACAAACTTCAACTTTCCTCATACGTAAAAAGAAAAGAAAAAAATAAATTTAAGTTCACAACTCTCAGTTTCGACTGAGTCACATTTTTAATGCCCTAAGATGAGTTATTAGTTTTTATAAACCCTGCAACTGGCTAGTTACTACGCTGTAAATGCAATCTTTAACCTACCTTAATGTGCTCTTATCCGAACCCGTTAATAATTTATCTATACGCCGCATATATTCATATTCTGTTTTGGTTAAATCATTCGTATTTTTGCCTTACGGGTCGTTTTCATAGAAGCTTGTCCATATAAATACTTGTCCTCACTCTTGATTTTCATACAGATCGTATCATAGAAGACGGGGGTGCGTTCTGCGGGCTAACAATCTGAACACAACACGACTCTAAAAACAATGTAATTATTTTTAACACACAACACACAAGGGCAGTTTAAGAAGCTAGTTAACAGTGGATATTTTAGTGCACATAAATGACTAACTTCACCTAACATGATGCTATCTGCATGGGCCCCAAACTGAGGCAGTAAACGCCCATCTCAGCAGCGCAGCTAACGCTGCTGCTGAGGTTAGCTCTACGCTCGAGCTTGGAACAAATCTTTGGTGATTTAAGGGATCAGATGCACGTGTATTACTGTGTGGCTCGTGTACATACAAATCTAAGCCTAGGCCGACTCAGTGATTCTGCAGTGCTGTGACTAGAAACTGAAAATCTTACCTTTAACCAGTGCTAGGCTCGTGTTAGCGACGCCTCCTCAGCTGTTGGAAATTCCCATCTTCTCACTGCGCATGCGCACACCTCTGACAGTTCACCAGCATCAGGAGCCCACGTGCAGAGTCAGCGGAGGCGGTTGACCCGTGCAACTTTACTTCGATTTATTATATTCATTATAGGTATTTCTTGGTGCTTCCAGTGATGTTTATTATCTAAATGCAACCAGTTAAAAATGCAACTAGTCATTTTACGTGGCTACATATGGTAATCGTTTAAATCTTATAACACGAGCTTCTTCTGCTTTGGATATCTCCTCTTGCATCAAAATAGGGGGTTTTAACTTTATTGTGCGATGAGAAGAGACCTGCCACATCTAGTGGACTTTCTGTTTATCTAAAGACTGTGTTTAGATTAATATATGGGGCTATTTGCGCAATTGAGTATTATATTATTATTATTATTATTATTATTATTATTATTATTATTATTATTATTATGCTCATGGCTTGTTTTGTGCACCTTTTAGCTCCGCCCCCCACGTTAAACGAAAAGAACCAGGAACTTGTGACGTGACGTCTGTACGAGGACGGCTGGTGGGGGGACAGACAGTGAAGAAAAGAAATGGCGATGCTCGGAGGATTTAGCTCTGCACAGCACAAGAAAAATGCCTCCGACGGGACCGGGGACGTGTCCGAATTCCTCTGTCCCGTGTGTCTGGAAATCTTCGACAGCCCCGTAAGAACACAGTGTGGCCATACGTGAGTACATACGATCCCTTTTTCCTTTTAGATTTAGACATGACACGTCTGGGTTTACACTATATACAACGGAAAGGTAACAACAGCGGGAATGTTTCCTGCTAAAATGAAGCTAGAAATAAACATCCAATCACCAACGTTTCTTTGTGCGCGGCAAAATAATCAGACTTTTACTAGAATGTGACAAAAGGTAATTCAAGCCTGACATTTCGCTTTCAGTTTTGTTTACATCAAAGGGGAGGCATCACTTGGGATTTGTAGTCCAAATCGCTGTGGCGAGAACTCTTCCAGCCTTTCGGAGGACTACAATCCCCTCGCCCTCTTGTGGCCGGGGCATGGCATTTTAACAGCCATTGGCCTGTTAGCTATGCGAAATAGGGTTCATCAACAACTTGGAAATATCAACTTTATTAATCACATAAAGGAAGTGTGATTGTTAAACAAAATCTTACTGTAGGTCTATAAATACACATCAGCTATAGGAGTTTATTTTCACACAAGCTTCTTACTTATTATAATCCAACTGTCCAAAGTGGCTAATAGCAAAATATGCAAATAATGAATGAAACACACCTAGAACAGAAAAAATAATCTAAGAAGTTAGACTTTTCAGTAGCTTATTCACTGTATTTCCCTCGCCCACTTTTGCTTCTCACTGATACTGACTTGCACTTGCTGTTTTGACATTTCCAGTTAAACTGGAATTTCATTCATTTCAGAGAAAAATCTGACTGCTAAAATGTAGATCAGCACCTCTTTGCAAAATCACACAACTGAGCAAAGGGGCACAATGAATGGTGGCGCCTGTGGCAACTTCCTGAATAAGGTGGATATGAAGAGTGGTTAATGCTGTGTTAAGGGTGACATTAATGATTACAGAATATATAATATATATTTGATTGTTGTATGATTAAAAATATAATGTAGAAAAGTATTGATATATGAAACACGTGTCATTTCCTGGCTCTTCTGGGCATAGGTTCTGCCAGAGCTGTCTGCAGGAGTGTCTGCGCCCTCAGAAGCCTGTGTGTGCAGTGTGCAGGGCTGCTCTGGGTCACTGCACTAAAGCTGTGGAGGTAGAGGCCCTGATTCAGGCATCTGCAGCTGCGTGTAAAGGGTGTGGAACACAGGTATGTGCATGATACACATGAGCCTCTTGTTAGCATGCACAAGAGACACCACAGCTCGTGATCCCATTACAGTCTGGTTTGTCTGGACAATTGGTCAGATAACTCCTGTGTCACTCAACTACTCGGAACCATGGCTGAGATACATTTACGGCTTCCAGGAAATATTATAACATTATAACTGGACTCCACTAAACACCTCAGTTTGGGTCTGATTCTGAATGCACTGAGGACAGTTTGAATATTTTTTGTGTTAATAATAATCATTTCATTTATTAAGTGCCCTTTAAGACACCTAAAGATTTGCATTATTAATTCACTACACGCTCAGAAATAGTAAGCTACTGTTTTAGCCACAGCTGCCCCGGATTAGAATGATGAGTGAGGCTGTCATTCTGCACCATTTACCCCTCCGACAGTCACCACAATTATACTAGTGGGTGAAATCAAGTGTTTTACCTAGGGGCATAACAACAGTTCTGGAACAATAAATGATATAAGACATTCAGGTAATCACTATTTGAGAAGTAAATTAATTCAAATTTATTAGGTATATCAGGTCAAAATTTTGACCTTGTAACTGACCTTTACTGGAGTTTTAAAGTAGACGGCAAACACCTCATTATAAGACATACATGTTTGAACACTTAATGACATGGCACTTTCTTCCAGGTTTGTAGTGAAACAGCTGTGGATGACTATTGTCATGCTTTTCTTTTGTATAACCAGTAATAGAGTTTATAATAATTAAATATACAATTTATATTGGTGCCTAAGTATGCATCTATGTGACAAATCTTTTACTTTGAGGAAATGATTTTGAAAAATCTATTGCTTACAAGTTATTTGTTACGCCCACAGCTCAAGTGAACACTTCAAATCTCCAGTAGTTTTTCTTTCACTTTTAAGCACAGTGGATAAACTATGACGTACATAAATTGTCATTGATGATCTAAAATGAGAGCCTCTAAAACCTGTCTAATAAATATTAATATGAACCATGTCATTCATTCAAGGGATTAATAAATATTAATACACAAGATTATCCAAGACTTTGTGGTGTACTCATTTGGTGTTCTCATTCTTTAGGTCGGCCTGTCCCAGATGAGAGCCCACACAGCTAGTTGTTCTAAATTCCAGGAGTACATCGAGGAAGGGGTGAGGACCACTGCCCAGACCCAACCTGCCATCATCAGGTGAAAATGAGCCATTCATGACTTTGCATTACTATAGATAAGTTGTATGGTTCAATAAAATATGCAAAGGGAAATGTTAGATTCTCACCAAACTATTCTAACACTTTACCACAATTAAATATTATTTTAGCAAATACACTACATTACATATTACTACATCACATACATATTTTTTTTAACAGTAATCTAATATTTGCACCTGTTGCTTTACAGTCCTGTACCAAACCGCTACACCTTTACCTGCCCTTACTGCAACTGCCCCAATCTGGATCAGGATGGCCTAGTAGAGCACTGTACCTCTCTGCATTCTCGGGATAGTCGCCAAGTGGTAAGAATACACTGCATTGCTGAATGCTGATGAGGACATGTGTAACTGGTGTGTAAACCTGTTACTGTGTTTCGTTGTGTAGGTGTGTCCTATCTGTGCCTCTATGCCCTGGGGAGACCCCAACTACAGAAGCGCTGACTTTCTGCAACATCTGAAGATTAGACACACCTTTTCTTATGATACCTTTGTTGTACGTATTTACTGTAGTTTACATTATAAGTACATATATAATATATGTATGCACACACTGACTCCAGTCTTGTATCTGTTGACAGGATTACTCCACAGACGAGCACACAATGATTCAAGAGGCTCTACAGCGCTCTCTGCTGGACCACTGAAGAATGGCAGTGGGCCAGATGGAATAAAGCCAGTGATGCTGATGTCTTGTGAGGACAGTGCTGTATCATGAAGGTGGTGATATACATTACAATGGGAAACAGCTTCACAGAGCTCACCATTAGGTTTCCACATAACCCTATATAAAAGCCAGAGTTTGTGGGCTTAAGCCTACACTCTACTGATTTATGATGCTGTGCTTCTGGTGTAATAAGTTCTCTCCAGTCTGGTCTGTTGACCCGTTAAATCTTTACTATGTACATCAGTGACATACTGTCATATAGCCAACACTTCAGTGCAATCAGATATCCCAGTTGTCAATACTTGATGTTTAAAAAAGGGTTTGACCACTAGGTGGCTTCCAATTGCCAGCAAATGACAGACTTTACACAGTAAAGATGTCAGGTAAAGTTAAAATTCTATAATGTACATTGAAATATTCCAGGGCCCACTGCCCAGTATGATGGCAGTTAAAAAACGATGATGAAGCAGATAAGGTTAACTGCACAGTACAGGGCTCTGTACGAAGATTATTTTTACTTGTTTTTTCTTCTGTGTTATTTCATGTGTTTTGAAGATGTGCTTTCCACACATTCAGAGATCTACTGGAAAGAATAAATAATATGAGGGTTGAACCAAAGCCAGACAAGGCTGTTTGATTATTGTAACTCCCTTATGTCTTTGTGCCTGCTGGTAGATCTTACTTTTGACTTCCAAATTTCATAGGGCTAACAGTTCATCCCATAAACCAAGAGAGGCGCCTGAGTATTGGTCTTTGGCATGTCCTGGCCATAAGAGGGCGGCAGTGCTCCATGTAACAGCTTCTATCTGTAGCCATAATTAAATGTCCATTATCTCTGTATTTTGGCCAAGTTTGTATTTTGTTAAAACTGCCTCTGAAACATTTTTTTCTCCCTCTGTTTACTTGTTGGGGAAAAAAAAGAAAAGTAATACAATTGTTTTTTTTCTGATTGAGAAACATCTCAAAAAGATTCTCACCAATTTAAAACCTTCCACAATTTTGCCATGTAAAATGACTGGTTTATAACAATAATTTTTCATACATAGTTTAATGTGTATTGTAATGACTTAAAGTTCAATTTCAATATAGCTCCAGTTTTAATACAGCTGCACATTAAATAATCTCTTCGTTGGAATATGCTTAACAGTATTGGCTCAAATGTATTATAATATATATATGCCCAAGTTTGGCATTTATTTAGTCTGTTCTAATTCAATTCAATTGGCACCTGTAAAAGATTTGAAGATGATTTTTTTTTTTTTTTTTTTCTAATCTGCATTTCACTTAAAATAATGAACTAACACAGATATCTTTCCACAATCTTTTATTTTTTCTGATGCACTTGTACGGAATGGCCATAAGCGATACACATCACATACATGTTTTTGTTTTGCTGTCTAAAAATAAATCAATATGGCAGAACTTTCCTTTGTCCATTTATCATCAATCGCTTTCGTTGGTGACGTTATTCTTTGCCTGTGCGTCACATTCTCTGCTGTCAAGGCGCTAAATCCTGATAAATTAAACTTCTTTAATTATTTAAACCCTGGCCCTCACAAATCAGGAGTAGTGATTTATACATGTGTGTGTACTAGACATGGGGGGAACACTCAGCTGTGATGGATGACACCACTGTGCACGAGCAGTTTCAAACCAAGCTAATGTTGCAGGCTATGACAATTCATACAAGGATTTGAGTAAATTGTGGAGAAATTGTAAAGATGTATTTATTTGTTGTTTTGACTTGATAGGCAGTGTTAGTGGCACAGTGGCTGTGGTTACACACTCAGAATGTGATTATCCATTATGGTCATTGTGATCATGGTCCCTCTGATTAGTCACATCACACATGTCCTTTTAAAGGGTTAGAAATCAGATATTCATCAAATTTGGTGAGCGTGATAGAAATATTCTGAGGCGAAGAAAAAAGTCCTTCAAAAATTGAATAAAACTGAAATAGAAAAAATATTGCACAATGCTAATAGGTCACCTTTCAGTTAATTAATAGATAAT
This sequence comes from Periophthalmus magnuspinnatus, assembly GCF_009829125.3. Classification (NCBI taxonomy): domain Eukaryota; kingdom Metazoa; phylum Chordata; class Actinopteri; order Gobiiformes; family Gobiidae; genus Periophthalmus; species Periophthalmus magnuspinnatus. The sequence goes on from NC_047132.1 coordinate 23,795,137, forward strand.
TGCTTTCTTACGTTTATAAATATTGATCATTTGTATTCAGTTCCCATACTAAATATCTGCATGTTTTTACTTTAAATAATCATTCCCTCACTGTACTGATTTTGAAGAAGTTATGCTGTTTACATAGACTTTAGACTCAATGTAATGTCTCAAACATGTTAAAAATTATATCAGCTAGTCTTTGTTACAAGCAGTGTTATGTCATATTAACATTGTGTTTGCAAAGTGTTTGATGTAACAAGGACATTATAATGAAACCTTAGGCCTCTGGTGTGCATTGTCCAGAGGGAGATGACAAACTCTTGTATATGTGTAATTACATTGGCTAAATAACACAACACTCACACACCTTCCTCTACTGAGAATTTTTCCAACTTTCTTGATCTTGTCCCCCCTCCCCTCTCTCTTTTAACCTCTTTTCTTCTCTTTATTTCCCCACGCGATCTGCTTTTCGCTCCGGGCAGGTCGTGTGGAGACGGTGCGAGAACTAACGAGATCCTAGAGGTGCTCCTGGGCAGGAAGGAAGTTGCACCCAAAACACGAGAGATCCAAGTCTTTCTTGTCTATTTGGTGGCAGTGCTTTAAGCATGTGTGTGTGTGAGGAGGGGGGTACAAGGTGGGGAATAGGAATGAGGAAGAAAGAGGGGCGAAAAGGGAAGAAAAAGAACACATTGAATAAAAATTTCATAAAGTTCACTGCTTGGTTTCTTTGATGCGAGCGGTAGAAACAGAGTCTGCAGGCTCCGAACAGGCAGCAATTAATGCGACATGTTCCTCCAGGCAAAATACAAGAGGCATAAGGAGGTGGCTGCTTTCTCAAGTGGATTATTACAACTAGATGATCCACAAATCTGTGCTCTGAATAAGTGTCCCATTTTACCTGAGACATAGGAGACAACGTGTCAATACATCCATGGAAAAGGTACTGTGTCTGTTTTTAATAATGCCCTGGATTTATGTTGCACGCAAAGACCTTTAACAGTGCATTATTTATTTACTCCATATTTGGTGGTGGCGCTATCGTTGCCACAGCTGCCCTGGGGCCGACTGACAAAAGTGAGGCTGACAATCTGCACCATCGGCCGCTGCAACCACCACTACATTCACACGCACACCAAATTCATACTAGGTAATGTGGGTAAAGTGCCTTGCCTAAGGACACAATGAGCCTGTGCCACCCGGTATTCCCAGCCGTCTCCCTTCCAAGTGCTAACCTGACCCGACCTCGTTCAATTACAAGATCAGGCATTGACAAGCCAATTAAAAAACAATTCAAACCTATACTTTCCTATGCGCATAGTTTAGCAGTAGATAGATGAGTTTCTAGCATCATGCACTTAGAAATCAGGGCTGGTTGGAGACGATCACTGCAACTTTGGGCCTAAGATGGGAAACGAGTTTATCTCAACACAATTCACACCATCACAATAGACACAGACTCTATCGCATTACTTACATATTCACTCTGAGCAGTTTGGAAATACACACACACCTAAACATGCACATCTTTGGCATAGAGCTCTGGATCGAATGTCAAAAAACAACTTTTATAAGCAAAATCCCATGTGTTTATACAAATGTTCAAAACGTGCATAGAAAAACAATATAAAAAGGTAAACAAAAGAGCTCTATAGGGAGTACCCGCAGAAGACTGACCACAATATGTCCAAAATATTATTCCAAAGAATTCATTTAAACGACCCCAGAAATTCTCGAAAACTATTTTGGTTATGGCTAGTGATGTTTTTGCAATCTCAGCCACACCTGAATAAAACATTAAAACCTGTTGCTGTTTATAGATCAAGGCTAAATGTGAAACGCTTTAATGAAGATAACTCCTTAAACCTGTCTCTCCTGGTTTGGTTTTGCTGAAGTAAGTATCTGAGCAGAGGTGTCGGGCGTGTGAGAGGAACGCTAGGGATTCGTGCACGGTAAAATTCCTCAAAGTCAGGAGAAACAGGAAGAGCGGGATCCTCAGCACTGTGGGTCCAACCTTTGCGATGGGTGGGGAGGAGGGAGAGTGCCAGTGGGCTTCCCTCACATCAATCCTGGCACCGCACCAGCCTTTTCCGCTTTATAACTGGGAACAGCCGCCCCCTGCCACAACCACACACACAGATCATAACTCTAAAGGAAGCACTTCGATTTAATTATGCCCACAATTAACGCCACCATACACAAATTTGTTAAAATACACAAATCCTAGTCTATATTTAAATATCTAAATTCTGAATTTACCTTTACTTTGTTTTATTTGTGGTGGAAAACACTGGAGTAATGATGATACAGTATTTTATTTGACGTTATAATCTCAGGCGGAGGTCGAATGGGTGATTAACTCCTTTTGAAAATATCTTAACGTACATCCACACATGCGGTGAATAGTGTAATTGTTTGTTAAGGAATGGGAAACTTGCCATATTAATCGCCTCAGAGTCATTTTTAATTGACAACGGCCATTTTAATTGAAAAATGCCAGCACTTTTTGAAACTATTGTGAGGATTATTTTTCAGATTAGTGTTAGCGGAGAAGACAGTTTTGTGTCATGGGGACAGATCCAGTAATTACAGATGTACTAACCACAGCTAAATATCTATAATTCCTCAGTTAATACAGATGTGACCAGCGCTCCAGTTCAGATTTAACGTTTAGACAGTTTAAAATACTGTAATGTCACAACATGATCATTCTTGTACTGCTCAGTTTGTCCACTGATCTGAAGATTGCCGGTTCGAATCCCGCTCTGGACATAAACATCATTAGTTGAACGGTCACATCCACTGACCCACAGGTTGGTGGTCTGATTCCAGCTCGCACACTTAAATGCTGTCATTGTGTCCTTGGGCAAGACACTTAACCTGCCTCGTCCCTAGTGTCTGCGTACACTGAGGTATGAATGAAAGTGGGTCCTTTATGTGAAGTGATCTGAATGCCCTTAAAGTAGAAAAGCGACATATGTAAACATGTTCGCTTCTTTTCATATATTGCTGTGACGGTTGTGTAAGATATCGTAGTGTTTTGGTGTAAGGAAACACGCTAAATTTCTTCTGGTTGCTTATTTTCTGAACACAAGGGCAACTGTAGGCCGTAACCCACGTCATGACAAGAGCAAAACAACAGCAGTTTCAACACATTAGAGCCAGTCCTTAAAACAGACCAGTAACTGACGAAAAGTACCTTCACTTAAACTTGTCGGCATAGCAACCAAGTGTCACATACCAAAGCAATTATATTAACAACAACACATAAACATAAACAGTTACAAGAACAACAAAAGGTGTCAACTCTGAACTAAACGCAACATATCAGATCACTACAATATTGATCACTACTGTATATTTTGATCTGTTATAAACATCAGTGATAGGATTTGCAGTTTAATAAAAAGAGGAAGAATGATTTAAAAATGCTCTTTGTAGCTTTTTGTTCCCTTGTTCTAACTTTGGAAATATTTGAAAATAACTGAAGGTCATTTTTACTATTTCATTTTTAAAGCTATGTACAGGTTCTCAAAATATTACTTTATATTTCTATATTTCTATAATCATAAGTTCTATCAAGGGATTAGCGAATGATCACATCCTCACTTACTTCATTTATTTATTTGAATTCCACAAAGCCGCAGTACTAATATTTGTGAGTTTTGCCCTCAGAGGCGGCAGTGTCCCCGGTGTACATGCGTGTTGAGTTAATATGTGCGCCTCACAATGGGATAACAGAGCCACGGAGGCAAATGGATGTGAGTTTTACCCCTCGCCGTACCCCTGTAGACCAACTAACGGTGTGATTGAGTGTGTGCGCGAGACAGCCAGGCCCACGGCTATTATTCTCCCATTAATTTTTCCATTTGAAATCAAACCTCAGCGGGCGGCCATGGGGGAGTCAGAGGGAAGGAGGGGAGGAGCAGCAGCCTTATGGGAAGTGTAGAGGCAGAAGTGACCAACAGGGGAGGCACTTTGACTTTAGATAAACTTATACAGGCCTGTTTCAATATTGCAATGCCATTAGTGTTTAAAGATCTGACTTATGCTCTAAAATGGGCACCCTTAAGTGGATTTACAGCGATATACATTTCTGTTCTTGTTTGGAAATGTTTTATTTTCCTGTTCCTCACTCCTATATTTCATTTTCAGCTCAGTTTTCAGGGTTCAGATGTGATGAGGTCATACTCTTAGATGGGGGTTTTCTCATGAGAAATATCTAAAAGGTAAATTGACAAATGTTTAACCTGATTATTTCTATTAAAGGCTTGACTCTCTAACTCTCTATATCACACACAAAAACTGCATTTGTACTATTAATTTCAGCAGCCCTCATCTGTATTAAATAGTGTTGTGATGTCATTAGGAATTCAGTAATATGTCCTGTCCACCAGTCGTGCAAGAAGTACTCAATTGTGTTTGTTAAGTAAAAGTACAGATACCGGAGCAAAAAAAAAAAAAAAAACTCAAGTAAAAGTAGAAGTATCACATGAAAAAATCTACTTAAGTAAAAGTATCAACATACAAGTTTAAAAATGCACTTAAAGGGTAAAAAAATAAGTAAGTATTTCTTGCAGATTTTGAGATCTAATAAAGCTGCAAATGTAGTGATTTTGATAAAGATTTGGGCTGGATTTTGTTAAACTGAAACAACTGAATGGATTTTTTTAAATAACTGTTTTTATTTGTATATTTTTGTTTGCTCAAATAGTGAATGTGCGGAAAATAAACCCCTCAACCTTTTTAGAGCGTCTCAAACAATAATAAAAAATACTTTTACTCTTCAGTCCAGTGCAAAAGTGTAGTGGAGTAGAAAGTACAGATACTTGCTCTTAAATGTAGTAAAGTAAAAGTAAAGTAAAAGTAAGTACAGACATTTAAAATGTATACTTAAGTACAGTACTTTATTACGTTTACTTTGTTACATTCCACTAGTGCTGTCAACGCAACTGTTAGTAAAGATTTTTTTCAGTATTATTGTGTTGTCAAACCATTTCTATGTTTAAAAAGTTAAAAAGTGAGATTGTAAAAAGATTAGAAAGATAAAAGAAATATAATATGACGAGGAATTACAGCGATGAATGGGATACAAAGGCCTAACACTGCACCTGGACTATTCAAGTTTAGATAACTTAAGTCTCAATCCAAAGAAAATCTGTCAAATGAACCTGAGCGGTGAAAAGTTGAGTTCTGTCCATCTCAAACTTTACGATGATCAATCTCACTAGTTAACCCTCATTTCTGGATCGCCTCCTCCGCTCCACACCTCCTCCTTGAGTCTCCTTCCATCCCAATCTTCTCTCTCCTCCCTGTTTCCCCTGTCTTTCTTTGGAAAACGCCACTGCTTGCTAATCTGTCAGTCACTTGTTGTCCTGTGGTGGGAGTGATGGGCGGCCATGACGGTTGGGTTATACACCTCCAGCAGGCTGCAGCTCCGAGGGCTCGATCATTAACCAGGCAGGTACAGGAGGAAGTGCTGACGCAGACGCACACTGACAGATGATATGGGAGACAATGGGAGGCCTGCCTATACTTAACTTGTCACGGCTCCTTCTCTATTAACTTGTGACATATCTGAAGAGAGGCAAAACACTTTCACTAATAGGTATTTGGGGAAACATCACATGAGTATGATTTATTAGGTCTCAAAATGGTTTGGGAGTGATATTCTTGTAAATGTGTCGACTGCTAATAATAACAAACTGTGCAGGATAATGATAAACTGATGATGGTGAAAGAGTACACTACGTCTTTTAATGCACTCTATTTTTATTTTTTATTATTCTATTATTGAATTTATGCTTATGTTTAATGTCCGTTACTTCTATGATACATCATATAGCCTGTAACTCTCCTGTGCACTTCATCGAACTACATTTTTTGAGCGTTTCACTTAAGAAATAAAACTTTAAAAACAATTGGTAGAAGGATTTAAACAAATAAATAAATACAAAAAAATGTCAACAGTAAAAACTTTAAGAAGTTATTGTAATTTATGGATTTCGAACCATTAAAATGAACATTTAACCAAAAATATATTAAAATCAGACCATGTTTTTGTTTTTGTTTTGTTTGTTTTTTTTCATTTTGGTTGTGTATTGCACTGAAAAGCATGTGTCTTTACCCTGAGTGGGCTACTGTACTTTTAAGATTTTAATTGTACTGATATCATACAAGAATATAAGAATAAGATTAAATAAAGCGCCTGGCAACCTCACTGTTTAGCGTCACTACTTTTTTTGGCCAATTCATGCTAAAATGAACACATATTTAAAGATAAGACTGTGGGCAGAGATGTTTGTGTCTCGATGTTAATGTTAATGCTAATTTTGAGGCATAATAAATATTAAAACACCACAAACTGAAGTATCCTACATATATGAAAATAATTGGGTAGTCTTGATTTGAATTAATTCAAATTGTAATAGGTTGTTTATTTAATGTTTCACGTTCACCGAGCCTGTTCATATGCTGAGATTATAAGAAATTCAGAAAAAATAGTTACAGAAAAAATGTTCTAGTAAATATTTATGGTACAAACGGCCATAAAAGCGACTGGGTTCTTTCAAAACTGTATTAATACCTCTGTTATCAGAGTAAAAACATCCTTATTGTGAGTGACCATAGAAGGAGCAACAGGAAACAACAGGAAATCCTAATCCTAATCCAGCATAACTCTTCAGTCTTCAACAGTTTCCCATTAACTACAGTGACATGCTGAACAAAAGGCCCTAATATGAGGTTGTCTCTTCGATATAATACTCTAACATTTCCTAATTATTAACCGCCCCCATTCATATTCACTGTCCTCTACTTCCTCTGCTTTGTGCTCAGACGGGAATGAACAACGCCAGCAGATCTGTCAATCAAAGCGCTCCACCGCCACCGGCCCAAAGACAGGCCCCATACACCTCCAGTGGCAGCTCGGCTCAATGAGTAACCGACCCGCAGGTAGTGAATCAAAGTGCTGACAAGCGCGAGGAAGGGAGGGGAGGAAGGGGAGAGAGGGAGCGGGTGGGGGGCACGAGGGGGTATTAGTGGGCTGTGTAGGTGGACAGATAGAACACTGTAGAAAAGGATGGGAGGATGAAGATGACAATAGTGTTTTTTTTATAGCCCACCTCAGACACGTGACCTTTAACTTTGTCGGGAAAGATGGACGTGTCTCCTGTCTCAAAGTTTGATGTGGTGTAAGTACTGTAAGTCTTTTCCCTAATAAACTTGAGAATTATAACCTGAAAAAGCGACACTACTTAACATTCTGAAGTTTGGATGCAACACTAGAAGAGTACCGAAAGAAAGAAACAGATACAAGCAGGTGGAGGCCCTCGTTTAGACCGAGTAAGAGTCAAGTTTGCGGAGATGCAAGCCTGCTCATAGTAAAGACACGTGTTTTTCGCATTAACTACAGTCACGTGCGAAACAAAAAGCCCTTCTACTTCTAGTTTCTAATAACATTTCCTCATAATTGAATCATTTAATGTGCCTTAATGTTGTCTTTTCAGTTGCCACCATAAAGTGACCACAAAGATCTAGGTATGGGACTGGTTTGAACGGGAATCTAACTCTCAGTCCTCCAGCAGGTGCACGTCTTATTTCAATACACCATTTTGTCTACATCCAAACAAAACATAATCCCTATTTACCACTGTCCAGAATTTACCCGGTGTCCCCCCAGCAGAGTATCTCGCTCTGTAATCTCCTCTCCCAGACAGATGAGCGCTGTCAGGACTGCCATCCCCGGACAGCTAAACATTAATGACTTAGGGTTGACAGGTGTTGGCAGGACAGGGGCGAGGTGAAGGGGGGGGGGCCTGTGGACAAAACCCAGGGATAAAAAGCAGAAGTGATGGCTTTATCTGTCTGACACATCCCCTTTTGTCTTGTGTATATGTATGTGTGCCATCAGCAGATTCCTGGCGCAACATGACGGGTTTATTGCCCTGTTTTTCCTCTTCTGAAGTCGATGGAGGTCTTTGTATTCCCACTGCCCCTCCATCCTTCCTTCACCGCGTGTCTCACATTCTTTCAAGTGTGTGTTTGTGTGTGTGTTTGTGTGTGCGCTATGGTGATGTTGCCTTCATGTCCTCCGCGAGTTCCTTGAGCATCCTGGACTTTGATGTTGCAGCGGTGAGGGCAGGTCACAGGGAAGAGTGGTCCCAGAGGAGAGAGGACAACGAGGATGCAGAGGAAAATAAACGCCTGGGTCATATATGTGTTAGACTGTAATGTTGTGTAGTTATTTTAGGTTGTTCTGGTTCCTAAAACTTGCGTTATGATGATTTTGATAGAACATAAGTCATCGCAGGAATGTAGTGTAGAACAGAAGGACCGAGTACAGGTATGAGCAAGTTTCTCACATTTCAGAGATGTGGAAATAAAAAATAATAATATTTGTGTAACACTTTAAGATAAATACACTTTAATTAGCCTTAATAAAGCATAAGCCTTAATAACACATAATTCAGGCTTAGTCGTACTTAATTAATACCCTAACTCACACTAACTCCTTAAGTAAGTAGTTACTAAGACTCAATTGTTTTTAAGAAATAATTTGTTCATTATGAATTACATTTTTATTCATCCTTTAAGTTATTATATGGTTGTACCAATATTTCTTCAGACCATAGCCAGTACTAGCATATTCATTTATTGATTCATTTTAATAATATGAATATTCAAATTGCCCCAGTTATTACTGACTGTGAACTAAGGTTTTATTACATGGGCTTTTCAAACTTTTTGTTTGATCTAATGAAATTTAAAATAAAATAAGATTGTTCTATTGAATCATTCCTAATTTCACTTGTTCGCGTATGACTGAAAGGTTTTTATTCTGCACTCTTCTCTTTTACTGTTGATTTTATAATGATTATTTGTGATTATTTATGTTTCGATTTGTTGTGTTGTGATTTTAATGTCTTTCTTATTTTGTAAAGCACTTTGAATTACTTTGTGTATGAATTGTGCTGTACAAATAAACTTTCCCTGCCTTGTACAGTTATTGTATCAGTGAAACCACAGCTTTCTTGTAGTGATGGACGGACCTATACCAAAATATCAATATATCGATACTGACTGAGGTCGTCTCATGTAAAAATATTGATACTTAAAATTCCATGTTTATATTTTAGTTTATCTGCACACATATTTCTAGTAGAGGAATTTGCATACATTTTAACATAAAATCCATTGTTATGAGATAGATATCGTGATATGTGCCATGGGATTATTTGGCATCAGATCAAAACAAAAATCCCTGGTTCCTCCATCACTACTTTCTTGCTTCTTACTGTTTTCGAGTTAAATTTTCCTGAAGTGAAATTTTCATAAAGAGAGTGGTTGCCAGGTGCAAAATAATTCCCCTTAAATAAAGTCAGTTATTATGTTCCTAATAAAGTTTCTGCACCGGGTGTGTGATATTTGTGTGGTGTTGTCAGTCAGGCCTGCTGCAGACGCCCGCTGATCCTCTCCTCTCTTCTGAATTATTAAGTGTGTAGCTCAGGGATGGGAGCCGCTTGTGCTGAGTAGACACTGCTCTGATCCTGCTTCACACGGGCTACATTTCGGAAGTGCTAAGGATTACATTGCCTCACTGTCAGCCTACCTCGGGACCACCTCTACCCCATCACACACACACATCTCTAGACTCTACCAGTCAAAACTTCGGACACACTTTTTCATGCATGTTTTTTGACTTTTTTTTTTACTTTACATTTTTGAATTCTCACTGAAGTCATCAAAATTATGACTGAATCTTTTCTAAATTTTTGATGCACTATTCATACTTTATATATTTGTTGTCTTTTAAATCTACAATGAAAGAAGGAGTGAACGTAAAGTAGAAAAAAATATAAGAAGGTGTGTCCAAACCAAACATTTAACAGGTATCTGTGTAGTAAATATCTCTCACCTATGAAGTGGGCCTTGTATACTTGGCGCTGCTGGAGGGCACTCACACTCTGGACCCTCCCCAGGCTGCCTCTCTCTGTGTGCTGGGTTCCCGGAGCAATGATTAACCCGCTTCAGATGGATGGTGGAGCCGATTGGGATACATCACTGGGGCCTTGCAGCTGCCATGTAAAGGAAGCGTCAGCCGTAGACTGGTCCTGATGGAGGAGAGACACTCAATCACCCACTAAACAAGACCAACAATAAGCGGAGTGGAATATATGCATTTCAAAACAGAAGCTAAATATTAGAGCGTTAGTTTGACTTTTTTATTTTAGCATATTTTATTGTAAGTAGAAAAAATATGAATGACTTTTTGGTGTGTGTTTTTGTCCACCTCTGCCAGATGGACATCCAAAGGTCATTTAACTAAATTTAACGAATCTGTCTCTAGGGAAAAGCAAATGAAACAAAACAATTTCTTCCAGGAATGAGAAAAAATATAAAGCCTTATTTAATTTACAGCAAAATAAAATGAGTTGAATTTCACATAAGTTCAAATATTTTTTAATAAATATATCAACTATAGCGGCAGGATGAGGTTGATTAATATTAATATCACAAATTTGTATTATAATTTTTCATTTGCTGGCCCTCATAATCAATAACATAATATCATATAAATGCATGAAAACACAGCACAACAGCCCAGTGGCCATGTGAATGAGTGTAGTCTGCACCTCGTCATCCCCGGGCTCCCTCGACAGCAGGGGAAGCCCCGGTTTCCTGCAGATGACAGGAGCCACAAAGGCAGAGTGTCCCGTCAGCACATCCCAGAGAGAGCAGGTTAATGATTGTGTATGTCCACAGCTGGGACAGGCCCGCAGATACAGAGGAGAGAGCCAGAGAGAGAGGGGCGGAGAGGATACATTCACTTACACCTAAGCGTCTGCTGTATAAGGACTGATGGTTTGTTTTTGTCATTTTAATGATCTTTAATCTGAGCGTGGGATGCTAAAATGTATCGGTAATGAGCCAGAACAAAAACTACATGCCAGCCTTGTTTAGCATGTGTTTGTTTTGTCGCTCATACTCTGACAGGCCAGGGAGTTAGAGAGAGGGTACAAAGTTGTTGTTTTTTTTTCTTTGTTTTAGTCTATTTTATGGCAAAAAGTTACGAACTGTACCTTTAAATTGTGACATCCATATTATAAATTGAAAGTTGATACTGGTCTGGTCATTTTAAGGGGACACTATGTAGAATTTGGACCAACTACGTTTCAATCAACAAAAATATCAAGCTTTTTACGAAGGAGTTTCCGTTTAGATGTTTGAAAAGTGTTTTGAAATGTATTTTAACTGATATAACTCTTAATTTTTTTTCAATCTGTGCATTATTTTTGAACTACCTGTATAGATGTATAATGAGTAATAGTAAAAATTAGCCTTACTGTAAAAATAAATGGTTGTTTAATTACTGCGCTCCACCCCTAAGCCCACCCGGACCCCTCCTCCTCGGCTCAACAGGACGTGGTTAAACTATTAACCCACTGCTGCTTAACAATATTGCTGACTGGTGTGGAAGCAAGAGGGATCAAAGTTATCTTGTCAGGGAGAACTGCATCTTTCTCTGTGCCCATACAGCCTGTCCACTCCATCTTACCAGCCTATTGAGTCCTGAGCACCAGAGCAGGGAGAGAGACTCCCCCATACACCCACTCTGCCACAGCCCCACCCCCAAAGCCCTCTGCACTGCTATAAGGCTCTACTGGGACATCCTCAACACACCACTGTCCTCCGTCTTCTCCAAATTTATACTGAGTTTCTATGGAGGAGACTTTTTTGACAGCAAGTTTGTGTTACTTGAATGCATACTTACATGTAATAGGATTCAACTCTGTCAGTTTTTTGTCATCAATTCATTAATTGGAGGGGACATGTTATGTAAAACTATTATGAGTTTTTAGTCATAGTATAACTGTGTTTCCTTATCATTAACAAGCTCAGAGTTCTATTTCGATTGATTCATGAATGTTTTGAGTGTTGTCCTACATTCAAGGTGTAACTGCTCAAAAAATTAAAGTTTTTCACCAACCCCCTATCTCCATCCACTGCTCTGCACTCTATGATGTTTCTGAATAGGGTATAGAAATGTCACATAGCTATTTTCCAACAGTAAAAACATGCAAATTCTCATCTATGTATATTAAATTTAATGCAAAAAACACAATACATATTCTTTAAACTTATGGTGTGTTATCGGCCTCCTGCTTGTGCCCAGAGTCAGGACTAAACATGGGGAATCAGCGTTTCAGTTTTATGCAGCTAAAACCTGAAGCAATCTTCCTGAAGATGAGAGACAGGCCTAAACACTCTGAAAATGTTTAAATAGAGGTTTAAAACGATTCTGTTTAGCTGTGCATATGACTGAAATGTTTTATTCTGCACTCTTCTCCTTTAATGTTAATTTTATGATGATTATTTGTGATTATTTTGTGTTTTTAATGTCCTTCTTATTCTGTAAACCACTTTGAATTTCTTTTATGTACGAATTGCGCTATACAACTGAAGTATGTACTAATTTCCGCTGTATCTACCTACAGGCCGTACTTAATTCACTACCAGATTTCTAATAATTGCACATTACGTAGACATTTTGAAGTTATACAACCAATAGTAAACAAAATAATCCATGTTTTGAGTTTTGTTTCAGACTGTGATGAAATGAAGCCATGACAGGCCACCACTGCACTCATCTGAACTTCAGCTCTCCCCTGTCCATCTGTCACCTGCACCACACATCACGTCCACGTTTGATAAGGCTGGTTAGGTGGGTCATAAAAAGTTGATGCTGGTAATGCCTGCGTCTCATTTATTATCCCTGCTAATGTAGTGGCTGTGGGACGGAGAGGGGGGCGACCACATTAAGGGATCATTACGCCTCTGTAGACCCTGTCCCTAGCTCTTAGCATTGGGCCGGTCCTCCCTCTGCTTTATGTGCCGTCTGTATTTAAGTGTGCTGCAGCCACTAAGAGTTCAAGACGCTTATGGCCCAGGAGGTAGTTACCGTCCTCCGACCACAGACTGGGCCTATAGCCTTAATGCGCACAAACCACTGCTACACTTAGCTTACTTAAAGGCAGCACAGAGGCTATAGTGCTGTTTCCTAATGTAGCTGAGGAAAAACATCCTAAACAAATGTAAATGCACACTGCACCACAAAAAGCCATTTGGCCTTTAAATGAACGATTGCTTTTAAAAATAATGGCGCTATACCTGGTTTTTAAAATGGGAAAAACAGCGCTAGTTCATTTTAAATTATTTGCAGCAGTCCAAACTTATTCCTCACTTTCCTGAAGCATCCTATTCTTCACTGTGATTAGTTTATTAGTGTTTTACATAACTTTGCTAAGGACAACTAGCATGTGAACAGTGCAGGAGAGAAGCCTTACTTCCTGGTTTGGAAATGACTAAAATGCTTCATAATTAGATGCAGACAGCACATGGTGGTCTTATTTTGATCCTAAGAGCTGCTTTTACAATATATCTGTACTTTTTACATCTGGTACAGTCTGTCTAAACTGCATTTTGAGTGACCCCTGCTATTTTTATAAAGGTTACTCAAATGAATTATGTAAATCAGATCATTTTGTGTTTCACTGGAAGGATTTTCACAATGTATTTTTGTCTTGTGGTTTGTTTTTTTATTTATTTTTTTTGTTTTATTATTATTATTTTTTTTAACTTAACATTAGATCAAAATTTATGGACCTTTTTGGACAAGGACAAAGTTATCAGGTTATTACAAAGATTACAAGACTGCCAATTAGGCTAAAAGTCATGATCTTCACTTAATCTTAGTTTCCTGAGTGAAATTCCACCACTGCTGTAAACCCCAGTATGTGAATGTCTGTTAAAAACAAAAAGCATCTCTGATCAGAGCGTGCAGATGGGGCGGTGAGGGAGTATGAGTGTGTACGTGTGGGGATGAGGGGTGGAAGGGAGAGGAGGGGGGGTACCCAGAGGCTCACATAGTGATAGATTGGCCTGGGAGAACTATGATGCAGATCCACTCATCAAGATTGATGTTCTGCCATTCTGCTTTAAGTGCAATTAAATCGGCCCCTGTGTTAAAAAGCCCAGCCGATAGCAGGGCTGAGGCGGAGATTAGGCTACATTTCCCCTGTGCTTTCCTCCACCTGCACCGGCCACAACCATCTCCACATTCTCCATTCTGTTCCCGACATCTCACTGTTTTTATGTGCAGCTCTGTTTTTTCCACACAGCCCACAAAGTAGTTTTTTAATCAATGCCCTCTGAAAGTTTGAACCCCTTTCTGGTTGTAGTCTCACCACGGGATTGATCAGTTGTACATTAGTGCATGTTTAATGTGTAATAATGCACAGTGATTACTGAGAGGAAGGATGTTAAAGTCTCATAACTCATCAAGCAGCGCAAAGATGACAGCACGGGCATTTCACATAAACCATATACGAACAGGACATCTTAGGAGCTTTCTTTACAGCAACAATTTAAGAACCTCTCTTTGGAGTGATAGATTTTTGGATCAGTGTATTTGTAAGACTTTCACTTTATTATCATGATCATTATTCTAATATCATCTGAGATATCTTTATGATCATGAGATACCGGTGCCGATAAGCTGATGAAATGGAAGGTTCTATTGGTCAGTTGTTGGTCTTTTTGGAGACTGGCTCTAGTAAGTTGAGACTGCTGTTGTTTTGTTCTTGTTTTGGCTTAGATTACGGCCTACAGTAGCCCTTGTGTTCAGAAAATAAACAACCAGAAGAAATTCCGTGTGTTTCCTTACACCAGAATGTTACAATATCAACATGATTCCTCTGCTACTTTGAATCTAAACTGGGTCCCACAGTCAGTCCATGTCCTAACAGTTGTTCTTTGTTCATTCACAAAAGGTGCAATAAATTCACCAATGTGTTTATGTTTTGGAAGTCCTCTTTTAACATAGTTTCCTTTGTCCACTTGAAGCATTACAGTATACGCTTCTCAATTTTGCCCCGAGCTGGCCTGTTATTAACTGGCCTTCTCAATATGATGCCAACTCAACAATATTTAGACCTCCTAATATGGAAGCATACAGACTTGAATGGACAATACTATCACAAAGTGTTTAGTATTCATGCCTCCTAATGCAGTACAGATGGTAATGCTAAATGATCACATTTTTATATAGCGTTTTTTCACCTTCAAGGCACTCAAAATGCTTTACATCAAGGAACCGCTAACACATTCATACACCAGTGTACACAGACACGGAGTGCGAGGTGGCTTAAGTGTCTTGCCCAAGGACACAATGACAACATTCATCTGTGTGACCTGGATCTGATCTCTCAAACAGTGATGTTTATGTCGAGAGCAGGATTCAAACCGCCAACATTCGGATCAGTGGATAAACACTCCTACTGTCACCTAGATGGTAAACAAACAATTCAGAGTCCCGTGCCTCATAGGACGTGTTAATACACATCTATATATGGACATATTAAATATTTATGAATTTTTATATGTGCTTCTTGGCAGTCCACAAAGCACAGCAAAACTGTCCAAATTCCCCAAACTTTTAGACCTCAGCAGTACTCATAGTTTATGTCCAAACAGCTTTGATCAAACCATTCCAAACCATCACTCTGCCAGCGGCACCTACACCTGATAATGTACTCAATTTTCCACCTAAGTGGAAATATTTACAATAATTCAAATTGAACGTCGATCACGATTCAATCCATCTCTCTCCACGTCACCGGTTCATTCTGCCCGCGGGCCGGCCCACCTCCGTCAGTGTCAAGTTGTTAACCTCGTGTCAACAGTGGAACAGAGCGTATTTTGGCCTGCTTGATGGATGGGTCTTGGTGGACTTGTCCCACGCAGACATATTCTCCGAGTCAGCTGAGAGAGGTGGGCCGCACGTGTTTGTCGACCCCTCCACCCACACACACATGTTCAGAATACAGGGGTTCCCAAGTCCCGGGACAGGGGCAGTATGCACGCACCACACTGTCAAGCTTATACTAACACCACATGTCACCCATTGGGACCCAGATGGGCGGAGTCATGACCTCAGTGCCACGGGACGACCACAGCACATTTAGGATGTGTCTCTTTTTGGCTGCAAATGGTAAACTTGACCCATGTCCTTCATATCATTAGATTGTGTTATGGGAGCTTGACACAGTGTTCTCTAAGCAAAACCGTAAAATTAACTAAACTACTTCACCCATGGGAGACGTTTCTTAATAATAAGGGGAGGGTCATTGCAAATAAGCGTGATTTGTCCTGTTTTGTCCAGATTCAAACATTTCAAAATAATGTTTCTTCCTTTGATGCAGTTTATTCATTTTCAATTATCATTTCATTTCAGGGCTAACATGTGAAGACAAAGACGGATAAAGTAATCTCACACTTAATCCACAACATATAGATAGTACATTTTTCATTTGGAATATTGAGGGATCTCTTGGATGTAAATTTGGACATGCAAAAAGGAAACACTTAGACAGTTCAGCAAATAAGTTGTGTACTACAGCTAAAATATGTCTGATACTAAACCATATTATCCAATCAGTAGGCCTACATTCTTTAAAAAATATCTTAAATATGCAGGTTAGGCAGACAAACCTAAATTCGAACAGCTTCAAAACTTGTTTAGTAGGTTTTGTTCCATCCAACTTTCCCCATGTTATTTTTGTCACTTAGGGCACTATAATGTATCTTATCTGTTACAGTCATGCGAGAGAGAAAACAGCATTTAGATTGCAACAGTGTTTGCAAGGGTTCAAAGTGGAGATGCCATCAGTACATGACTGATCACTCGTCAATGCTGCGGGTTCATTCACATCCATTACTCATGCGACTGCGGCCTGTCACTCCACACAGCTGCTCCCTGTCGCTGCCTCCACCGCCATTTTTCAAACAACTTTCTCTGTTCTTTTTATACTCCAAAGCCAAATATGTTCATCTTCTAACACTTTCCGTCATAGGTTGTGGGGACCAGTGGTGTAAATAGGTTGAACAAAAGGAGAAGCATGGATGGTGTGTAGGCGAGCTTAGTTTGAACCATTTGGTCGTTTATGGCGAAGGGGGGTTGTCATAATGTGTGCCGTTGTCCACTCCCGCTCGAAGGGTCAGATTAACAAGAAGTCTGGGCCCTTCTCTGCAGCGGACCCTCAGCGCCACAGTGACAGGGGCGATCCATCACTCGTGTCCCTAACAGGGTGGGGGTCAGTGGGGGTGGGGGCGGTGGGCTCCACATCATGGAAGCTCATGGAGGATGGTGGGGCTGGTTAAACTTTAACCAGCTCTCTTCCTACACACTCCACGCTGCATTCAAAGAGCGTTCACGGCAGTGGGACATCCCTAGGTTTGATCAAACAGAGATGCGTGACCCGCCGCCTACTCGGGGCCCCTGCGCCCACCTGCCTCCATATGGATCACTATTGAGAAAGGACAAAGTTTGGGAGAAAGCGTGGGAAGAAAGTGCATCTGTACATGGTTTAAATGACTCACTGCATTATATTGTGTCCATGATCTGAATTACATAATGTCAACACCAGCAGCTTTCACTTTTTATATAATAACAAGCACTTTAAAATCACCAATCATCAAAATACGTGTAATCAGGTGGAAATCAAGAGGGGTATTTTGGGTAATGCTCTTTATAAGTAAATCCACTATAATCATATCAACTACAAACAGACAATTTGGTCCTAAAAATGGAAGTTATTATTATTACCGTGTTCATTTTGGGGGGCTCAGTCTGAATAGTTAGGGAACCCCAGAATGAGAGTTGAAAAATGTGTTCCTCAAGGCACTGTTTTTGATCCACTATTGTTTATGAAGTTATTAAGTACCGCACAGTTTATTCTCCTCTGCTTTTTTTTAGTTCTGCTTCTCTGGCTATTACTATATCTCCGTACTATAACTACAGGTACCAACACACAAAAATTCATCAATACTCTCAAACTTTCTGGTTGAATGAATTTCTATGGAATCAATAAAGCTAATTCAAATTAATATAGTGTCCCCATGATGATAACGACAAGTCCATATTCACTCCAGCGCAGTGTCGGCTGAGTTTGCTTCTGTCAACACGTTTCCACAGGGGATCAATAGCCCTTAGTGACTCCAGTAAGGTTAGTCCTGCGCTACAGCATGGTTATGGCATGAAAAATGATGGCTGGCCTTTTCAAAGTCATTTAATACACAGTTGCACACTTTGATAGAATTTGGCAAAAGCCTCTCCTTGGTGGGTTAACAATGCGTACCGAAAATCATATTTCCATGGCGGCCCCGTTCAATCTTACCCCTTCCATGCCTGTCCCATAGAAAAAGGTGCAGTGACAAATGGGACAGGAGCACACGCTTTCCGGGTGGCTGTGGGTCACATCAGGTGCGGAGCAGGTCTGAGGTTTTAACCCAATGTGTTCCTGTTCACTGGTCCAATCATCTGCATTGATTGGCCCAATGATTGAGAAGGTCCACCTTTTCTTTATGAGGAAAGGGAGGGGTTAAAGCTGTAGGAAGGTAATAGAGGATCATGAAATATGGCACACATAAAACACTGATCAATAATGTGGGGATATTACACATATTTGCATTATAGATATACTACATTTGATTGACAGAAAAATGTGGGAGCATTGCACACATCGCAGTAGTAAAGTTTAGGGGCAAATGTAAAAAATATAAATTATTTCATTAGATTTATAGCTAATTTAAAAGCAACAAACCTCAAACAAACAGAGAAATGGAAAAATGCAATAAAAAGCTGATATGAATCTATGTAAATCCTGGAAGAACAAAACTGCAGGCCTACCCGGACATTTATATCAAGCTATACAATATATGCAGAGAGAAAGAGGAGATATGGTACTTTCTATTTAGGATTTGCCATATTTCATTTTATTGGCCTATTAAAACCGCAATTTGCTGTCCCGTTCTAACTTTCAGGGTTAGGATTTGTTTTTAGGGGTGTGATTTTTTTTTTATAATATTCTGTAGAAAATACGGTTTAATGCTCACAACTTTTTAAATTCATGGTTAGCCTGAGGATTTCTAAATAGGTTATCGTTAATCCCCACTAATTTTCTCCGCCATAGAAAGATGCAAGTCACGAGACATGATTCTATTAGACTTGATGAGACACCTTGGCCGTGCACTCACACTTAATAATGCAGCCATTTCTATCCATTTGACGAGAGGCGGGTGAGCGGGTGACACTTGGGTGGGGGCTGGGGAGGGCAGGTGGATGTTTTCAGAGGGAAATGAACCAGGAGGGCCAAGGTGTGTTTGAGAGAGCGTGAGTGAGAGGAGGGGAGTCAGGGGAGCTGTCCATTTGAACAAACCTAAGAATATGTCAAATGTCGCTTCGCATTTTCTTTGCCCGGGCGTGGAGGTGGTTCTGACAGCCAGGACTCTCTCTCCTTCATCCATGCTGTAAATGACATTACGGAAATTGTGTTTGTGGCTGTGCCTAGCCCGGGGACTCCTGGGAAACTCTAGGTCACAGGGTCAGGCAGATTGAGAAACATAGAAGTATACACTGAGAACATGCTAGGAAAGGCTATGAACAAGGAACCAAACTCGCTTATATGTGTGGCTGAAACAGACCTACGACAGAAGACAGACCGACAACCATCAACTATAATGGATACATTTTAAGGAATTTCGTTGATTTTAAAATTTTAACAACATCAATCAGCACCCAACCTCATACAGCCATGTCAATAACCCAAGAATGACTATAAAGATGTTAACACAAGATGTTAAGACAATCTTATACTCATTTTAAGCCCCATCGTGTAACTTTTTAGCCAAAAAATCGACTAAAAGAGAAAGCTTTTTTTCATTTTCAATGTTATTATTGCTCTGAAAAACATGGCTTTCATCTCCACAAACCTGCCTATTATTTGGTCTTAAAGAGGGCCTCCTCCTTCCTGTCTCCATGGAAAAGTTGTTAATGTGACTATAATATAAAGAATGTTCCATATGATTCTAACTTTTATTTCTAAGAAATCATGCAGGTGATGTGCTCCACTTTGTTGCTAATGATCAGACATTTCAAACCTCAACTTCAAATGTCTCAGTGCTTGTTGTTATGGTATGTCCATAGACTCTGTAATAGAAGTGGACTAAGGGAGTGTGATGTCATGTCCATAGCTTTCAGTTGCAATTAAATGAAGGTTGGCAGCTATAGCAGCTAATCTGTAACCAGAGACCATATTTGAAAATCCGAAATCTGTTTTTTCACTAAAAAGTGACTTGCAACCAGAGCTTGAAGGATCCTCTTCATGCCCATGCTCACATCCTCTTTGGAACGCGGGTTAGCTGTGTCCATTTAGAGTCTATGGTTACATCACATCCCAGCCTCTTTGAGCCTGAGGGGCTCCAGCCAATTCAGGTAGATGCATACATCCATTCACTGTTTGTATTCCACCATTTTAGTACAATTACAATTATTCTGAAAGCATTGACTCAAGACTAAAAAGCACTTTTCAAATACAGTTTTTCTTATAGAGCTATCTCTAAGGTTTGCTACTTCTAGTCTCTTAGGGCATGCTCCGTCTTGTAAATATTTCAACAGCAGAAATGAACTCCTCTCTCAGGGGGGCAATCCGGGGCTTGATTGCCCCAGCCTGGTGTCTTTGGCCTGGAATAGGTGTAAGTCCAACCAAATTCAGCATCAAATTCCTGGGCATCCCTCAACATCACAAACTATACCAATGAAAGACAGTAGCACCAACGGCCCTCCACAGAAACCAAGCATAGGGCAAAGGGATAGGATTTTGTGTTCTCTCATAGACTATGCGTGTGATTTCCCTCTTTACAGCTCCCAATCAATCTTTAATGAGCCATTGAATATTAACTGGATTAGTGGAAGCGAAGTGTCAAGTCCCATGAGTGTAAGCCTGGAGAGTCCTGCTTTAAAGACAGAGGAGACAGAGGAAAAATGGGGGACACAGGTTAGGAAGATGGGGGTAGGATGTTTTACATGGTTTATATGCAAGAAGTGGTTATAGTCAATTACAATTACAATCACTCTCCATGGGAAGGACAACTGGGGTAATTGTTATCTCGACCCGCCCGCAAGGCCGCTACAGTAACAGCATTACAATAGAGAGACAAGGCAGCGCAGCAAGATGGATGAGGATGCAATCACAAATCACAGAAATGCAGTACATCTCGTGCACAAGAGACTACATCAGAATGTGAGCAATACATCAGGAAATAACTTTACATGAAAACAAAGCAGGCGAAGTGTGTTTCCATTGTAGCAGTGTATCTCAAAACATGTATGTGGTATTCATCTGGGTTTCAGATGACTTTACATCATTCTACAGGTCAGTAAACTAAAATAAATATAGTTAAAATACAGATTTTCATTGTACTTTGGCATGTTCTATGATATATATTTTTTTTTTGTCAGAGTATTTGGGTAAATTTTCCTGAAAACACTCATATCTTTGTTTCAACACATTAAATCTTGTCCTATTGTAATTGCTCTATTGTCATTACAAGTAGCAACTGTAAATGACTGCATTACAATGGCAAGACAAGACAGCGCCGTAAGATGGATGAGGATAAGATAGAACAACAAATCTTTGTGAAGAAATATTCGGCTCGATAAAAATGTTGTCATGGAGGATTGCGTGTTGATTAATAACAGCGACATCCAGATACAACCCTGGTCTTGTCCTTTTTTTGCCCAGAGCAAAAAGTGGCGCCCCGAAGCAAGACCAGGGCGCTCCTCGGACTCTAACCCCCCACCGGGCCCTTTCTTAGTGACTGCTTTGCTTGCTACTGATTAATGGACGTAGTGCAGGGATCAGAAGGCCCAACATGCTCGAGGTGCTGTTTGCAAGCTATAGCGAAGGGGACGGAGATAGATTAGCCCCAGCTTCTACACAGGGACTTTTGGGGTGGAGGAGCAGGCCACATCTTTTAAAAGAGAACATGTTTATGACTACTTAGAGGAAATTGATTTGATTGTGCCAGAAACGCATGTGTGAACAGCCCTGGCACTTTTATGGGCTATTTGTCTTTTAAGTCACAGCTGGAGAAATTTATGCCCACGATGGGGTTTAGGAGAGAGGGTGCTTGGCTGTGGGTTTAAAAGAGTAAATATTAATATGTTGGAGCGGTGTGTGCACGGATCATGATAAGTGATGCTCGGTAGGTGCACTTTAACTGGGTGTCAATCACTAAGTATCAGGGCTAATGACTAAAAGCACATAATGGAGCCACGGCTGCAAATAAAACAACAAGATTTGTTAGGGGGCATTAATTCTCTGAACTGATGTCAACAGGCAAACACTTTTTTCTCTCCGCCGACGGGTTTCTCGCTCATGCATTCGGACTTCACCGAATGACAAACGGTGGGGCTGGAAATCTATCTCATTATTTCAAATGGCTCGTCGTCAACACTAACTCTGCATTCACATTTAGCATTTAGAGCTGAAGCTTTAAGTGTAACTAAGGTATTGTTTAGAGACTTTCAAAACAACAGGGTTCTTCAGATTTTTTTTGAAAATGTGAGTGCTGCAGTACTTTTGGTCAAAAGTTGGGTTTTTTAGTTGTACTTTGTTTATTTACCTGTAATCCAGCCTTGTGTTAAAAGAAAGAGAAATTCACGTGTCTGATATAATCGCTGGAAGAGCATCTGCCATAAAAAAGTATAACCACCATATTCTAATATCTAAACTAAACCCGTGTCACAATCATTAGTTGTGACATGGGTTTAGTTCCCAATTGTCTCGATTACACCCTAAGCATCGTCCGAGTCATCCTATATCATGCACTAGTTTTATAAATCTGTTTAATAATAATAATATAATACTACAAATGTACCACGAAGAAATGTTTTACTCCACAAACTCTACCTTTCTTTTAAATCTGAAATCAATGCAAGTACCCCGTAGCATATCCCCAATACCCCCTGATTTAAAACACTGATTTACACTATACTCCTCACACTATACTCCTCACCTCAATCAGAATGTAAAAATAAAGCAGAATAAAAGCAGTTATCTAATCAAAGATAGCCAAAAAACAACAACAACATATCACCAGTGTTTGAGAACCTCTATACTTTCAAACAACAGTCAGAGCATCAGTGAGAGGACAAAAAGACAAAGGCTTCACACAGACAGAGTCCATATGAAGGTGAGGATCACAGCAAAATACAGAAATGATATATACAAATTGCGGGGTGCCATTGATCTGTGATTGGATTACGGTTGCGGTGCACGCAGTATAACGCAGGCCTGTCGTCTCTCATGTCTGCAGCATTGGAACAAATCAAATTCAAGTGTCCATCCTTTCTCGCTCTGCTGCCATCCATCAGCCTCATCACGTCAACGCTGACAAATAAAACGCATGCAAGTGTGAGTGCTCCATGTGGAAGAAATGCGTGGAAATGATTTAGAGTCTAGACGGCATTATTTGAACCAGGCAGGCGTTCAGTATGAGGAGGGACACTGGTAAACAATTACAAGACTCTTAAGCTTCAGATACTACTACTATCAGCTATTGTAACAGATTTGCACTTTGAGGTAACAATGACAAACAAATTGTACCCAGTCATTTCAATCAAGCCTCTTAACCTCACCGATTGTTATAATGGATAACCTACAAAGATAGGAGCAAAGGTCATGAGCCGGTTCAACTTATATATGGATCTCTTTAGGAGCTACTTATTCCCATGGCATATTGATTGTGTTTTGGAGCTGGTGAAATGGGTTCATTCTCATAGAGCTTATGTTTGTCTTAATGACAGAGTGTGCGCTGTCGTCTGTTCAAATCTGTTTAAGCCATAGAGAGTATGTTAATGTGTGGGGCTATACCCAGGGGACAGCTCCTCTCCTCTCGGAGGTAATGGAAGCAATGTGTCCATAATCCCAGTGAATGACTAATAAAAGTGAGCAGCGCCTTGGGCCTGTTCCCTTAGCCGTATTATGGGCCTGTATTAAACTGAGTGCTGTGTAATTCTGTCAACTCACTGTTTTCTCAAACACTCCGCACATGTTTATTTATTTGTCTGTGTCGCTAATGAAAGCAAAGTCGTCTTTATGAGCAGCAACTCTGCTCATTGATGAAGAAGATATTTATGAAGTTATGGACGTGAGAACCTAAATTGTGAATCTGAAATAATGCAAGAAATATTAGTAACAAGTTGAAAAAATAAGTTCTAAATAAAAGCACATTTATTTAAACACATTTGAATTAGCATCATCACTACTCCAGCTCTTCCTCCTACCACTGTGATTACAACTGCTGCTCTTGTGATTCACCATGACTGACTGAGAGTGGAGGGACTGAATAAGACTTGAGTGTGCCAAGAAATGCTTAATCAGACTAAGCTATGGTAAAATATATCTACACTTTTTCTTATTCTTTTTTTCACGATGATATAACCTTTCATGATTGAACTAACAGATCTCCAATATGTCACCGCTGTCTGCTTTTTCTTTACAATTTTTCATGTTTGCTCATACTCTCCATTCAATATTTTTTCTGATCAGCCAAAAGAATTAGCCCTGGGTCCAATCTATGGAGACACCTGAAACACTTGTGAACACAGTTAATGGAAACCAAAGCTGCTTGAATACTAATAAGTCATGACACCATAAGCCACAGCCCTGCACCCGATACCCCGGCCCCTATTTAAAACCTATTTAATGGCCATGTTAGTGTTACATAAGACGCTCATTACACTCTTTAATTGGTTAGACAGGCGTGTTGATTGGCCGAGGCTGACTGTAGGCCTGCTGTGGTGGTCCTGGGGTGTGCTTGTGGCTACATGAGGTCATACTGCCCTGCTCCTAACTAGCGCCAGTCTATGAAAATGAGGCTCTGCAGAGTGAGCTTTCTCTGTGCTAATTACAGTTTAGATAGTCCACTGCTGGTCCATATTGATCAGGCCAGCTCTGTGGGATGATGTCACTTCAATACTAAGGTGTGGTTTGGGTTTATTCTGACATCAGTTTCTTTGCAACTTCAAAACAATTACGTAGGTGGGCACACAAGACCTTTGAGAATAATGAAGTTTACTTTATTTCTGCACTTGTTAGCCTGTTTGGCAGGTTCAGTTCTTTAGCTGATTATATCACTTGAACCAACTAGTATGTCCAGTTTCATATTTCTTAGTTTTCTTTGAATTTTCTTAGGATTCATCAGTAGCTACATAAAGGCATCAACCACTTCAGCCTCAGTTTTTCAGTCTACCAAGCAAAGATAGTATAAATCAAAAGTTTACTATGGCTAAAGTACAAAAAAACCAAAAACGTATGATTTAATAAACAGCAAAAAATGATTTAGTGTGAAGCTGGTTTGTTAAATGGTAATCTTTAGTCTTGCGTCAGAGCGCTATCTACAAGTTTCGATCAAACTGGGGTAGACAGTTGGATTAATAAGACATGAAAGCTGCGCAGGTCCTCAGACTTCATTTAACTCAATATGGCATTTACAAAAGAGGCTTGGGCCTTCTCTTCTCCTGTGCTATTGTTAATGCACACCTCTTCCCTGCTCCACCGTCGCTGTCTGTAACACCTCCTCCTTTTACTATTCATCTTTGATCAGGCTATAAAACAGTGAATGGAAGACTGGAGTCCAATCATCGCCTCTGTCCACTCTCGGCACTGTCCCTGTAATTATGATTGATACGGCCCGCGCACGTATATTGCTTGGTGCGCCTCTTCTCTCCGTGCTTCATCACCGAGCATGGCTAAATGGTTTAAAAGCATTGATTTGCCTGAATTACAACAGGCAGCGGGCACCTCTCACCTGTCTGAGGATGCGTGCACGTGAGCGCGTCAGAGAGGGGTCCAGCGAAGACACCTCTACATATCATAACAGGCTGTGCCGCGCTATAATCTCTGCCCCATCGATTTGGCCCATAAAAGGTGTTTAATTCAATCAAGAGGAAAGTGAGGGCCTGTTTTTCTGGACCCCTGTCAATAGTGTTATAATCAATTAGAGTGGGCGCAGGCTTTCCCCCTCTCTGGCTCACATCTGCAACTGTAAAATGCTCCCAAAATATGCTTGTAAAACACTCAAAATGTGTGTTAAACCTTTTCACTTGGGTTTGGTACAATTTTCTGTGCTTAAAAGTGCATTATGTTACTTCTGGGGGAGGGTGCGCCACACTCTCCATGTGTCACGGTTTTACTTAGGACCCAAAAGCAGCACACAACTGGGGTTATTGTCCAGGTTAGTAGTCAGGTAAATATGGCAGGCAGGCAGGTAGACAGTTTGGAGGGAGGGACGCAGTGAGACAGACAGACAGTGGTAGGGGACTGCCAGGAGGCAAGGAGACAGGCAGGCAGCTTCCAAAATAACGACAGAGGCACTGGAGTAGCATCAACAACAAACTGGCAAGGAGTGGATGAAAAACCAGGCGTCTTATACAGCAGGTAATAAGACAAATTAGATCTAGTTGTGCCAGGTGTCAGATCAGGTGAGCCGACACCCAGGTGGAAGGAGAGACAGAAAACACAGAAGGGAGGGGAGACAACAGGGGAACCAGCCGAAGGGAGGATCCTGGCACCATGTCCTATATGTTGCCTAGAATGTTCTACAGTATGACATTAAACCTATCTATCTTCATTAATGTGACACCACCAGACCAAGTTACAGGCCAGATCTGTGAAGAAGCAAGCCTGATCACATACTTGCATAATATATCTATCTGTTTAGGACTAAAGTAAAAACCGTCACAAAGAATCACTCTATATTCGACTTGAAAAATCGTCTTCCGCCATTCAAAGTTACACAAAATGATCGAAGGTTAAGGCTAGGGTTAATGGCCTTTCACCATTTTTTCCCACAAGCTAAAAAACAAACCCTTTTCTTTGCCAAACAAAACATTGTCTTATTCACATGGGTACCAGTGTGGCTCTTAACACTCCAGTGCACAAAACACATGACACCTAACCACCAGACAATAAAGGGAATGAAGAAATAAAAGCTCCGATTCATCAAAATCACACACCACTCCACTCGCCAGTAAATTAAACAATATTTCATAATCACCTTGACAATGAGACAAGAGGCAGCAATTTAGGCCTGCTTTCTCTGTGGACACACACACATAATTATCAGTGCGGACATGCTCAGGAGACCCCGGCCCTCCCCTCCGGTACCTGCCCAATCAAGTGTCCAACAACAGACGCCCACCCTGGCTTCATTTATCTTGTCGGCGCTGGCTATGTAGTGCGGATCAGGCTAATTACTGGCGTTGAACCATCCCTCCCACACACACTCGCACACACAGGCCTATAAGGCAGACATCGCGGCGCTGTCCAGAGACAAGGGAGGTGGGTAATTAGCTCTCCATTATTACAATGCTCCAACACAAACCTTCACATTGTACTGAGAGAGAGAGAAAGTGGGAGGATGTGTAGAGAGTCTTGGACAACACACGGGGTCACAGTTAACAACCGCACTGTAATATTGTTTGCCGTTTAATGAATTATGTGATTTGGTGTTTCTGTCCAACTCCCCTGTTTGAGACATAACAGCTGAGCAAGCGGGAAATAGGAAGTTGTGGGGCAAAAGAGGTGCTATTTTTTGCACCCCGCTTCAATGGTAAACTTCACAACTTTTTTTAGATCACATGTTTTTATGCAAGTTCTTTACCATTGCGGGATAGGGTCAAATACTTGATTGGGGGTAAAAGTATTTGGATTTTGTTTGTTTACTTACCACTACCATGGATTTGTTATAAACAGGCAGCTTTTTGGCAGTTGATCAGATAATACGATAACCAATACCAGTGGTCATTTTATTACGGTTCAAGTATTTAATAGAAAATCTGTGAAAGTTACAGTATCAAAACTGATTTAGAAGAAGAGCTGAGTCAGCAGTGAGGTGAAGTAGGAAGTTGTGAAGCCATCTTGATGCTATTTTCTCTCCCCTCTCTCCTCTGATTTAAAAGCAATCCTTATCACCAACGATGAACTCTATCATTCTTTATTGGATATGACAGAGTGAAGGGCACCTTTCACCTTTTTCTGTCCAACATTAAGTGGAAAAGTCTTTGCAAAATGGATAACTTGTTAAATTATTCAATCCAAACCTGGCCATATACTCTCAATACATTTCTGCACGCACACTGCCTGAAGCGATTACTCTGTTTACACTGGAGCTGTCATAATCGCCCTCATCAAACATGTTTTTACTGATATAGTTTTTTTTTATCAGAAAACAAAACATCACGGAAGGGATCAGGTTTTGAGCAATGATGGAGGAAGGACCTCTCAAATATGTACTTTAAAAAATATTTGTCCTTGAGAGAGCAAAATTATGAGGTCAGCCAGCAACATGAATCCTCTCACAAACTCACAAGAAGTTAAGAAAAGGCCCAAGCCACCAGTGGTTCAGACCAATCACAGGGCAGCGTTGTATCCAAAAGCCAAAGATGACGCACCCAAATGAACCAAAACAAGCATCACGACATGGATGGACGCACTTTTTAACAGAAATACTAAATTTGGAAGAATTCAATTTAGAGAGCTACACATCTGGCAATAGAAGAATCCTAATTGAAAGTCTGGATAAACAGAGAAGATTGGCCAGGTTATGCAGTATCATATTCCAAATCAATATGCAATGAAAGGGTAGACTGCATTAGTACTTAACTCTAAATTAAATAAATTAAATTGAGTTTTAGAAAATAGAATTACAAGTACAAATTGAATGTGACATTTGACCTCTTGTTGCTTCCAAGTTCAAATTAAAAACAAAAAAGGATTTAGGAAAGAAATATAATAATAAAAAAAAAAAAATTGTTAATAAGAAAAAATCCACTCAAATCTGAAGATGTTGATAGTTAAATTCCTAATCTAGTGTACTCCAACGTCCAAACATGGGACCATACTGTACTGAGCCCCACTGTAGATACCACCTAACTCCTGTCTTGTCCAAAAGTCTGTCCCAGCTGTTGTGTGGAGGTGTGTAATCGTGTCAGAAGCTTGTACGTGCCTCCAACAGCGCCCCCTAAAGCACTTACACCTCTCCCCCACATGGGCTGGGGCATCATCATTTTCCAGCGACCATCCATCTTCAGGCCGCGATTAATTCTCTTCATTTCTGAGCACAGGCCATAAATCCTGGCACACTTAATTAATTTCACGGGCGACGCGGGGCTGCTGCATGTAAAGCGGGGGATTGTTCTCACAAAAGCCCATATTAATTATGCTATTTTACGGCCATCTCATTGAAGGCTGTGTTTCATCTTTCATAATTACATTTTCAACAACAACGGGGGCAACAAAAGGAGTCTAATTATGGATTTGGCGCCACGCTCCTTGTAATAAGTCAATGTTAGCATCCAGCCATGTGCAGCTAACACCACATAGGCCAGTTATGATGCCAGAATCAATTGTGTATTTTATTATTGTTTGCGCAAGTATGACTTTAGCTGAATCATAATCCAGGACGTATTGAAGGCTTTTGGTGGCCGGCTGGCGTAAATTGTGTTGATGAAGTTATGGAAGATTATTGTCACGTTGAGGATGCTGTGATCATTACTCTTACCACGCAGATCATTGGGTCTCTGTAGTGGAGGGCCTCACCTGATGTCTGCCACCTTCTGTCGTCACCTCAAACCACGCTGCCGGCGCCTCAAAATGTCCCAAATATGGTTAAGCAGCTGTGTAAAACATACGAATGAAAGATTACCTCTGTCTGGTAATATTACGCATAATATTAATGTGATTGATTTATCTAGCAATGACACCTTTCATCACAATTATGAACTGTGGTAATGTAGCTGCAACTACAGAACCATAGAACTCTCGAATCACGATAAGAGAAAAACGCTACTCGCACATTCATCAACAGACAAATGGGTGTGAGAATAGAAAAGTGTCATGCTCAGAGACACAGACGTATGAACTGAAGCATATGTTGTTCCTCAAAAGCTCCTCAAAAGTCAGGCTTAACGCACAAAATCAGACTCAACATAAGCGTAAATTCAAGCTTCAAAGATTCTTCAAAGTTCGTAAAGGGATTCACCGGTTTAGGCTCAGCTGCTTTTGTGAATGATAAAGATGAGCATCTATTAAAGAACCACAAACACAACAAAGTAAGCCAGATTTAGCCAAATAAGCCCGGCTTTTGCCCTTCTGTATTACTGGACAAGATAGTAGCGTCGTCACAGAAATCATGAAGGCGCGCCGACTGAGAAATGGATTACTGAGTGCAAATTTTTATACAAATCGCCATTTCAAAAGTTCAGACCAGAGTCAAGTTCCCCATTGTCACTATTAACCCTGGCTTCTGGCACAGGTCACCTCAGTCCTGGTTTGTAACGACACCCCAGTTAACTCCCACCTACACACTTGGTCCAGCCGTCCACCCACATGCCTCACAGTGAACAGTAATAATAGAGTCACACACTGCCATAAGCACACAGTGATGCATGGGCTGTCATAGGAGCTGTGTTGGTGCTAACGCTGGGGCATGGCAGATCGACAGATGTTTCCTGCTGCTTGTCTGTCACTGGTCAGTAGTAGTAGTGCTAGTCATAATAGTAGTAGTAGCGGTCTTGGTAGAAGTCATAATAATAGTTCAGGCAAAAGCAGAAATGTCAATAATTTCCCGCTGTAGATGGTAAAGAGATCTGATTGGGATGAAATGTTGAAGAAGAAGCTTGAGTTTCTTTCAAGTATTTCATTTTAAGCTACATTGATAAGTAATAGTCTTAGTAATAGAAATGAGCCCATTGACTTTGTGTTCAAAATCGCAGTAATAGGCCTCAACTCCTCATAGTGGTATTTTTTCATGGCATCAAGCAGATTTTCATATACCTTTTTTTTACTCTCCATATATCATCTGGATTCTGATTTTCCTTCTTCTTCTTTCAAAAAAAGCAAGTTAATACAGAGCTGTGGGTATATATAGGTGGTAGTTAAAAACAAAGATTGTCTGAACACTAAAATTTTGAATGGAGGACAAATACAGGATTACTAAAAATGCACGGATCACCTGAATCTAACTTTGAGTAAGCACTGATACTGTAACATGGTTTAGCTCACAAAAGTTAAGTTTGCATCAGATGTTCCCTTTAATGTAGAAACAACATCACAAATGTTATTCTTCTTTCAGGTATTAAAGACTCGTGACTACTCTTCATTTACGTATCTGGGCTTGGCGGTGACAGTCAGATACAGCTACAGTCTAAATCCCCACTCTTCTTTCTTACTGATTTGGGAAATTGCCCCTTCTCCAACAAGGTACCAGTAAAGACTCTGCTTTTTCAGAGCTGTAGACTACAGAGGGGACATGTGCTGTGCCAAACATGATTGGGTACGTGTTGAAAACCAAACCATGTGTAGTGCGTATTATTAGGAGGAGGACAGTGCCCCTAAAAGTGGATTTGTGGAGAGGTTGTGTGGTAATAATGGCTTCCTGGCTGACCCCGGATTGCCGCCATGTCACCTCTGATCAGTGATCTTAGCGTCCAGCGTGCGATGGTCCTTTCACTTCCCATTAGGCCCCCCTCCCTGAGAGTCTGCAGGGCCATAAGTCGTCTGACAGCGACCTTGAACAACAACCACTACTGCCATATATGTGTGTGTGAGAGATATCTCTTCCTATATGCTCTTTGCTTGTCAAGGCCATTGGTGATCAGTGGAGGTTAAAAGTTACAAATCACCCCTCCTCCTTCTCTCCCGCCCCACCTGTCCTCAGCCCGGTGCCGAGCGGGGGGACCTCTCCAGGGACACCCCCGGGTCTCATTCATATTTGCTCCTGTTGAGGGTCTATAGGGGTTTAGTGGCAGCAGAGGGCAATTACTCCTCGCCTTTAATTGGCATTATCATTTTAGTGCACTGACAAAGATGGATCACCAAAAGCTGTACCATGCAACCACTGGTACTGAGGCTGCAAGGAGGGGAGGGAGCGGGGGGTGGTGGGGTGTGAGGTAAGGTGTTGGCCCTGTAGATGCAATAGTGGAGATAAGAAATGGGACAGAGCAAAAATAAATCGGATATCAGGTGACCAGCTTGTACAAATAGCTCCCATTATATAAAGGGAGCCAAGCATGGGAGCAGAAGAGGGTAAAGAATCTAAAATTGTATTGAAGTTGGATTTAAAGTTACTATAACCTGTGTAAAAGTATTGTGTATTGCGTAAATAATAGTTTGAATACAACTCGACTAATGTGATGAGAATATACTAACTAACTAAATCATACCTTTGAAACTATGAGTTGACAAAGTTATATTTTATCATTACAAACCTAATTCACAGCATGCGGTGTAGGAATTAAATCATCAGCCTTTGGGGTTAGAGGGCACACCTAATTACTAATGTCTTTAATTACTCAGGGGCAGGATATAACGCGGTTCACCAGGTCCTACAGTCAAAGGCCGACCCACCTACCCTCTTGCGCCACTATCACTCAAAGCAAATATAAGTTAATACAAGTCATTACTACACTGGTGCCATATATATATATACATTTACTACATCTTGTTAAGTATAGAGTATTTTTGAGTAGAGGGCATGGGTGGGGGTGGTAGGGGGTACAATGTGTGTTAATATAGCCCAGTACGGAGCCTGGCTGGAATCTAACAAGCTGCCTCCATAACTCAGCTCCTGTAAAACTGTCGCAGGAATTAAGAGCAGCCATTATAGGTGCCCATACAAGAGCCTCAATGCAAAACAGCAGGCCTCTCCCACAGGGACAGCACCGGGATAATTTTAGTTACTTAGTACATCATCTTCAGTGTTATGAAGTGGTGCTGCTCCCAATGTAAGAGTACATTACATTAAATTGATTTTTTATTTACTTTCTATTAAGATACTTGTATTGATATAGAATTGAAACACATAACCGCAACCTATACTGAGCTCAAGTTTATAAAGTGCTACTAAAATGCATAATAAACAAAGCATCGGGAGTGCATATGCTTCAGGACAAGGCAATAGTCCAACCTCGCAATGATAAAGACAGTAAAATTCATTACGTTCATGGGTAAAATCTCTTTTCCTACATCAACCCACTACATACTACACCTATCTACCAACACTAACTTCAGTTTATATCTCAAATAGTTCAAATAACCACAAATATCATCACTCAAAGGCCATGTACCCAATCTGTCCCGTGTACTTGAGCAAAATGTATCTCTTGAGGTCAAACTATATCTGCGTGCCACCTGCATCTAATTAGAAAGCATATAACCAGCCCATAATCCGGAAGTGCGTTAGCATGCTAGTTGTTGTTACCACTGCACTCACCGCAAAACTCTGCTCTGGTCTATGAGAGTTGTGAAAAGCATTTAGAACCTGAATAAAGTGAATAATTAGGATGCTTGGAAGGCGTAAAGTAAGCAAGGAATAACTTGGAACCACTGTCAAAATGAACTTGTTTTGTATGTTTTTAAGACCGTAAAACCAAAACAGCAATACATTTATGCGTTTAACTTGCAATGAGAGAGTTTTTGCATCTTTTCAAAACTTTAAGACAAAACCCTCCAGTCTGCCCATGTCCAGAGGGGTAGAGTGGACATCTCACTACTGCCAGACCAAGCAGACAATGAAGCTGTCCAGCCTGAATTATTGTCCCAGCTGTTGATAAACCCTTATTTGTCTCTTCCTGGCACCAACAAAATCTGTCAGCGTGCCTTAAAAAAATTCTATGATGGATAATGATGGAGTGAGTATGAAGGGGAAGCGTGGACATGGTTTCCCGCCTCTTTTATGAACAGAACATACTTGAACACCTCCCGCCCCTCTTTCTCGCACCCATATGAAAAATGAAAACTATAAGGGAGACAATAATAAAAATAGCAGTCTGAGTGGACAGGCCGGAGCAGTCCATTACTCACGGCTGCTTTGGGCTGCGTGGTAAAAATGTGCTGCTCGCTGCAAAAGCATGCATCACCGCCGCTCCAAAACAAATGGGCTGTCTCCGACGTATTTACCTCCAATTGTTCAGGCATTTGTAAGGAGAGCCATGGCCTGTCCACACAGCTCAGGCCTGTCCATCTGAGAGAGACGCCAAGGGGTTACTGCGAGAGAGAGACAGAGAGAGGAAGGGAGAAAGAGAACGTGAGGATGTCAATATCACATCAAGAGGAAATGATGGAGTGACAAAGATAGATTATAAGTCAGGATGGATTAATAAATAAAAACATATGGTTCACATCAAACATCACAGACTATAAGTAAAAGAATCGCCAACCAAGATGTGCCACAGGATATGACTGATCGGCACTGGGCACAACTCCTTCTGAGACATTATGGTTGTCCTGCAAACCACTGGCCTGCAAGGATGTGCTAATTTGCATCTTCGGAGTGGTATAAAAAGTGCACAGATTCCCTGTCTCTTATCAAATGCGAAATAATAAATCGACCAGTAGGACTTACTTTACTTGACTAATTACAACCTTAATGTCTACTTAATTAATGGGTTAGGATTTAGAGTTAGAGTTAGACTAAAGACTATTAATTCAGTAGTTACCAAGCCTGAATTATTCTTAATAAACCTTGTGTTCATTATAAACTTCTAATGTCCCTCTTCATGCTTTATTAAGTCACGCGTAGTTGTTATAAAGCTAAAGCTACCTTGACTCCTCTGCTTCAATGTATGTATGCAGGTTATCTCATCATTACAGACCTGTTTTTCTGTCAATTTGATAGGACTGATGACACAAAAGGGAGTCTTGCATAAACAGACAGAGGAGACAGCAAAAGAGAGGGAGTGAAATCCAAATAACTTGAGCCTGAACAAACCACCACCCCTCATAATGTCCCAGTGAGCCCAAGACCACAGACTTGTTAATTACGTAATGTGGCCGGATTTCCTCCACTTACCCTTCGATTGCTGATCATTGTAGATTTAAAGTGGGCGATCATGGGAGAGTTAGCCCCCCGCAGAGCTCACTGGATTGGCTGGGTGGGCCTCATATAGTCCCATATCCCGGTGTGGTACAGCTGTGCTTAATGACACAGTCCACATTTAAACAGGCAGCCTGATGGAGATGGCTCTGTGTTTATGTGTAGCTCTGTCATTAGCCATGATGAGACGCTAATGATGAGGAGTTTGCAATATGGCGCCTGCACATAATTGGACCACTGTCAGCTTGCAGTGATGCTAGCAGCCTGGGCTTGTAGACGCTTAGCGCAGAAAGACAAGACAATAAAGAGGGAATAGATAAAGTAAATGGTCTCGCATTTTCTGGATTATGACTGGCAGATCTTCAGTAAGTAATTTAAATAAGATGCCGAAAGCAATGATATAAGCAGACTGGAAACCATTTTACTAAAGACATTAAAATACAGCTGAGGACGGAGTACTTAAAGTCCAGTGTCTGAAAATATGTTTATTATGTATCAGTATGGCCCCTGTCCTGCTTTATCCCGCTCCAGGCCCATAGTCACATGGACAGAGACCCAAACAGTAGTAAAAACAACAAGGTGCAGAATTTCATTGGTCATTTAGTATGAAGCAAGAAATCACACACATGTAGGATTTATGTATGTACCAATTAATAGTTATTGGAGGTTAATGTTAGCCTTTATAGTCCCTGTAGGGAAAATTCTTCTCAGCATTTGACCCATCCTTCAATACAACTGGGGTAACCTGGAGCCGGAGCCACTTCTATACAATTCTGTAGAGATTTTTTTTCTATTCCAAACACGACAGAACAAGTGAAAAGAGAAGAAAGATTAAAAGATGGGTCTCAAAGTCATGACACTGAGTTGACCCGCATATGTGCTGATGGTCATACCACTGAGCCATGTTTCAAGCAGCACTCCTTGAGCACATATTTTGTACCCACTTACACTTATTGAGCCAGAAATGTTTGAAAAGCTAGAAAATGCAGTAAAAGAGCTGAATCTTAGCGGTGCAATAATGAAAGTGGTTTGGTGCGCGCTGAGGCACAGATGTGGTAGAAGTGAGGCCGAAGAGCGGAGAGAGCGGCGTGTTTAATTTATGTGGGGAATGGGGCAGACTGGCAGTGATACATGGCTTTGTTAGTCAATTGATAAAGGAGAGGAAATTTCTAAAAAACATTCATCACCCAGAGATATGGGCGCCATACATCACCTATTTGCAAACAACGAGGGCTAATATTTATCCCAGGGAGGGACAGAGTGACCCACGCACACAAACACACAGCTTACTCTGACCTAATTAAGCCAAAAGAATAGAGCTTAATTGGAAAAAGCAAAGAGGAAAATGGCCAATATCTCATACTTTCATAGTGAAGACTGGCTTTATGTTGTACGCCATGTTGTTTGTTTACTGTAACACTGATACATAATGCCCCACGTGAGCTTTCAGGACCCAGAGGAGGAAAAAAAAGACAGTCTCTTCAATAGGATTTAATGGTAAGGTAACACTTAATAATAACTACACTCTGCTCATGCTTTATAAAGCCTAAATTAGACTCTAATTCATAATGAACAAATAGTTTGGTTAGAATGACTCAGGCTTAGTAAACACTTAATAAAGGGGTTACAGCTGGGAGATAGGGTTAGGGTATTAACTAAAGGTGCAGGCCAACCTGATTTAAAAAGTGAAAAAGAGATCAGTGGTCCAAAGTTTTTTCTCAATTACCTTATGTATTCTGAGCATCCTAAATGTTAGCATGCTAACGTGTACTTCCTG
This sequence comes from Periophthalmus magnuspinnatus, assembly GCF_009829125.3. Classification (NCBI taxonomy): domain Eukaryota; kingdom Metazoa; phylum Chordata; class Actinopteri; order Gobiiformes; family Gobiidae; genus Periophthalmus; species Periophthalmus magnuspinnatus. The sequence continues at coordinate 23,831,672 of NC_047132.1, forward strand.
ATTAGGGAACACTAAAACATTTTATAATTAGAAGCAGATAGCATGCAGTGGACATACTTTAACCCCAAAAGCTGCTTGTACAATATATCTGTACTAGGGCAAGACAAATTTTGACCAAACACATGGAAAACATTGGGTACAGGGTCTTTAAGTCACTAAGCATGAATGATTCTTATTATAACATTTTATTTAAAGGGCCCATATTACGTTCATTTCTGATCGATGTTATAATGTTGTTTCGTCATCACAAATATACCTGGAATTGTGTTTTCTTTCACTCACATGTTTAACACACAAACTCTGCATATTTAGACTTAGTTCTTCTCTCAAACTGAAACACTCTGTTCCACTTTGTGATGTCATGTGGTGATATAGGAAGTGTTCCGCTTTAAACTCCATACACCTTCACTAGAATCATTTAGACAATTTCAGCCCTGGAATTCCCCATCTCTATTTAACTAAAGGTAAAAGGTCGATGTTAACTGGAAAACTACAGCTCCATGACATCACAAAGTGGAACAGAGCATTTTGAGCTTTGGGGATGTAGACAGACTAATAATCCAGGGTTACTCAATCATGTGTGAATGAAACAAAACACAACTCCAGGTATGTTTCTGAGGAGGTAACAACTTTGTAACATGGTCAAAAGCTCACGTGAGTCTGTTTTGTTTAATATAGGACCTTTAATTATATGGATTACCTTTAATTTTTATTAAAGATGTAGTTATTATAAAATTATACCATGATGTTTTAATGAATACAAATAAGTAAATAAAACATGTTTTAGTCTACAATGCTATATTAAAACCAAAACTTTTTATTTCATAATTTTTAATATTCCTGTATATTAACTAGTTAGTCAGTTAACTATAATTCATTTTGTACTTTATGAACTGAACAATAGAAATTAGCAGTAGCACACCAGTAGATGCTTTAACCGCTAGATTATTCCTCTCTGTACCATTTCAGATCTCCCTCTGATGCATGGCCTAGGGCAAGATCTTCCATCTTCCTCTCTTTTCACCTCGCCTTGCTTTGCGTGTGGCTAGACTTTTAAATTGTCAAGTGCGAAATTTAATTATTTAATCCCTTGCGATCGATCATTAGTTAAAACACCAGTTTACCCTCCACTTCACGCACCCACCCATTATGACGTACACCTTTTAAGAAAAATCCTCATTCATTCACAAAAAAAACACACTACTTTCCAATCCTCGGGTGTCATTTAATTCAGCAGACAAACAAATAAATATGAAGAAGCCGTGGCGGTTGCGTGAGTGTGTGTTGCGAGGTATTGGGGGCGTCTATGTTCTGGCTCAGAGTGCAGATGGATGACTTGTATGGGCCACTGTATTTATTTTGCAGAAAGGCGACATCGGGAGATTTGTTATTCCCAGGCGTTGGCGAGTTTTTCACATTGCTCCACATCGCGGGGACAATATTTCATCTTCGCACACCCCCCGATCCCCAAACGGATTTATTTACAGACTCTCCCCTTCTTTATACACATATACTCTGCCTTGCATTCATACATAGGACATACCGGAGTAGGCTCATGCATATACAGGGACATGGAGCATCAAATGGATACAACACACTTACAAATGCAGTGGGTAAATATAGATAGACTAGAGCTACTTCACTGAATCACCACCATAATCTAGCAGTCAACATATTCACCAATGTTTAAAGTCCCTAGATTCATTGTAATAGGGCGATAATTGTGCTCATATATTTCACAACGTTTATAAGAAAATTTGTTATAGAGGGTATATTTTAGTTCTATGGGGTATTAACTGCTAACACATATTTAGATCCATGTTACCTTTTATTGTTTTGAAAATGTTATAATCGCCAAAAACGACGTATTAATGTGTTTTATAAGTGTCGCTTTCGAGTCCTCCCCTCGATTTGCTCTTTGCACTAAGTCACTCCCCCTTCACAGCGCTATCACAACACAATCAGTTACATCCCACTAATCAACCTACTGCACATCACATGAGGATGTTAAGTTGTTTTGTACAGTTTTCTATCATGTTTTTGTATATTTATGGAGAATTGTCATGTGGGAGCACGGGTGACTTAGGCTTGTGAGCTGAGAATTGTACAGAATCTTACAGCTAACCGTAAAGAGGGTTTGAATAAGGGCCTAGGAGAAATTGTTTAAATACTTGAACATGCATGGATGACATCTAAAACTTCTTCAGGGATGTTTTTGATGAGGGAACAAAAAAAACTCTATTTTGCATATGAATCATGGACTGTATAAATTTATGTAGCTAACCTGCTAGTCCTCCACGTCCCAAATAGGAAGTGATCGTGGGCACGCTTCCACCTGCATCGACTCTGGCTCCAATTCACTTTACATTGAAAAATTGCCTTCCCTCTTTCTGTAACTGCAACAGTGAGCCTTGTCATTTTGGTCTTAAAATGTTCACTCTACATGATCCTGGTATTGTTTTTATTTCGCTATTGTCTGTGAATGAAGATATGAACATTAATAACAAATCAAGAGCCTTCTTTCTTCTTGGTTGGAGCTGAATGCTATGGGTGATGTCACACTCCTTTAGTTCACTTGTTTGTACAGTTTATGATATGAATACTTTTGAATACTTTATTTATTAATGTTTCTACTTTCATAGTAGAAGATTTAAGGTGGGGGTATTCTGGCTCATTTTGGCACAGTGAGCACCTACTGGATATTACCATAACAACAGAGACTTAAGTTCTGTCTTATGTGCATCGTTGTAGTACACTTTCTGGTGTAAACAAGTACATTTATTTAGGCTTGGGATTGATTAAAATAATTCTCTGGCTTGGGTCATGGCAAGTAGTAAAGGTTGTCACGTTTTAATTATAGTAGTAGAGATATAAGTGAGAAGACAAAGCCGAGGTTGTAGTATTGGTAAAAGTCATAGAACTTTAAAAGTAATTTTCTACCAGTTCAATTACTACACAGGTTACTACACATTTCACGTTTTATATCTGGTATTTAGTAATAAACTGTCATATATGTAGTCATAACTTTAGATTTTGTTCATTATAATTCACAATATTGATCAGAAATAATGTAATAATAGAAACAGTGTCATGACTTCTTGTTTAAAACTGCAGAACTGCTGTTAGCCCCAACTCTTCATGGAGGCATTTCACTTTGCAAGCAGTGGACTTTCATTAACAGTGTGTTTAAAATGGCTAAGGAATATTTGTGTATGACCCTGAATACATCTATTATTACTATTACTATTGCGTATCGTTCTATAAAGTTTAGATTAAAATCCTTATACAGTATTATGTTGATTTGGGTGATTGATTTTGGGTGATATTGTCTATTGTTTACCTTTGGAAGCCTTCTTTGGGTGGTGTGAATTGCTCGTTGGGTGGTTGCACGACTCCTCTGATCAAACTGGAAAAAAAAAACAAGAATAATGTTAGTTTACGAAAAATAACGAAAGGCAAACAGAGAGGGACAAACAATACCACAATACTACCATACCACACGCCCAATCGGAAACCATCCCTCACCTTTAGGGGGAGGAGCCGGGCCCATGCGGTGCCTCTTAATAAAGGAGGGTGGTAGCGCTCAAATGCCATGTACTCTGCTTAGAAATGAATAACCTGGAGGTGCACATGAGGATGTTACAGGGGCGCCTCAGTCCGGGTCTCTCCCTATCTCTGTGAGTAATGATTCAAGCTGCCACTGCGTTGCTGTCCACCCATCTATAACCATTTACACACAAGCGCACATGCGAACAAATACACACATTTATAAATAGAAGTATAGTGCGAGTGTAGGATTGGGGCAGGTGTATGGTGGACTGAACCAGCACACAATGAAGTAAAGCCAGGGACAGGTTTATTCGGGGTAGTGTTGCGTAATAGTCGGTTTGCTGTGTCATGTGTGGGGTGTATGGAGTCTAAATTAAGTCAGACAAATCAGAGGGATGCATCAAGAAGGGCATCTGATGTAAAGTAAATACAAATGAAAAGTCCAACTAATATGTACATCATAATAAGCGGTATATGAATTGCATTACTGGGCCAAATCAGTGCCTCAAAAAGTGTAGTGATTTCATATAAGGTTTAAAGTGGCTCTGTCCATTTATCATTTATGCCAATTGGAGACAGACAAGAACAAGTAAAGGGCAATAAAAGAATCATGATGGCAAAAGTTTAAAGGCAAAACATAACTGTATATAATTTATAGAACATTACAAACACAGTGTAATAACGTATTCCGCGTGATGGACTTTGGAGACGTCATTAATGTAATTTCTGTGTGATCATTGGCGTTTCAGATTGAAAAACAGTGTATGACCAGTCTTAAGGGAATATGATTTAATGCATCCATTTGGACTTTAAAACCATGAAGACATCTACAGACAATGAGGCCGACCCCGTGCCAGTAAATAAGGCTGCGTGCATTAGGTGATGTAAGTGAACATGGCCCTGGTAAACAGAGCTGGTGCTGTGGCTTTAGAGTGCGGCCGGGCGTGGTCCAGTGCTCCGGTGGTCAGGGCAAATGGCCGGACGACCTGCGCTCTGCTGAGTCATGTCCCAGGTGAGGGATAGAGCAGCTCCAGCGGGCTCCGGGACGTGCACTTAACCTGCAGTAATTACTGGAAACAACACTGAGAACATATCAACATGGAAGTCATGAAAGGCTAGAAGACTTCAAATTACCCCAGCCTCCAGAGGCCCTGTGGGGAAGCTGCCAGCACAGTAATGCACAAGCACACTCCCATTCTTAACATCACTTTTCATTTATCCGACTTGACCCCAATCACTTTGAAACTTAACAAATAACAACAATTTGACAAGTAAGACTTTGATAACAGAGAATTATTGTTAGCCGGGAAATAATGAGAGGCTATTAAAAGAAGTCATTCACATAGAGATATGACCTTACACGGCTGAGGCATAAATGGTATACATTGATTGGATTCACCATGAAGGAGAGGAGGAGAGGAGCAGAAGAATTGGGTTAAAAGACAGGAATGAGTGTAGAAAACAGAGGGAGAGAGTGAGAGCCAAAGTGCTGCTAAAAATCATTAATCTTGGTGGGATGTGTGTCAGCCAGCGGTGGCGACACAAAGCTCTCGGAGTAGCAGGAGAGCAGCTCAGTGACCCGAGCCCAATTGGCTGAGAAAGGCCCACCAGGCTTTAATAGACTTTTGCTGATCCAACACTTGTTTGCTGGGAGCCACAAAGAGGCGATTGCAGGGGCTGACAGGGGCCCGCAGGCCTGGGGGGCTCCCCTCCTGGCCCATGATAAATGACCCGGGGTGGGCAGGGCCAGGGACGGGCCAAAGGGAGAGGAGAGAGGGGTGAGGGAGCACATGGAGTGGAGGCAGAGGGGAACTAACAGCTTCAGTGCCATTTTTACACAATGGTAGTGGATGGAGTATAACCACGCAGTTTTCTGACCCCCTGAACTGACATCCAATGTGCTCACTGTCCACTTATAACGTAAGGATTCATAGTCAGCCTTATTCATATTATATCATATCAATTTATCAGCAGACATAGCTACAATGCACTTTTTATTAAGACAGAGGGCAGATGTATAAAAAACACAGCATAATATAGTTTATTAGGCTATAAACATGGCTAGTGTCTTCTGTCACTGGGACAAAGAACCATCTTATTAGTCAAATTTTACTGTAAAATATTAATATAAAATATAAATGCTTTTGAATATTATGTAATTGAACAACGTAAAAAGATTCCAAAGGGGAAAAGTCCAAAAGGGGAGGGAAAGGCAGAGAGCAGACAGTGGGGGTCGCCAGAACAGCCTCAGATGGTAGACCTACTCAGGACGGGGGGAGAGAGAAGAGAGATTTGATAAAAGCGCCGACTCTGATCCTGGATGGTGCAGCCTGTCCATCACTGTGGAGACAAGAACAAGAAAGAGTCTCAGAGACAGGAATTCTGCAGCGAGAAGAAGTGCTCAGTCGGCTCTTATCTTTGATACTGTGTGCACCACCCACCTGCAGATCCATCACACCCACACACACACACTGGCATATAGGCCTGGTACACTTGCATTATATGAGCTTACCATAAGCATGTAAGAAAAAAAAGCTTTGCGAGTGTTTTTTTTACATTAAACTTTTACATTTTCAAGCAAAGTATGCACTCATGAAAAAACAGCATCAACTAGGTCTTTTCACAAATGTATCAAAAACTGAAGTGGACCCACCAGCTCTCTTTGTACCATAAAATGAGACTAAATAAATATGCACATTATCTAGAATAACCCACTAGGAAACCCTAACATAAGCCAGAAACAAGCTTTGACAGTTCCATATGTACACCATTTAAGAACATGAATATACAGAAGTTCGGATGGTGATACTTGAGACAGATCATTTTCACAAAACATACCCAGTTCAGAGTATTTAGACCTGTCTGTCCACTTTAATCAGCCACAAGCCACTCACAAATAAACAGGTGGCCTCAGAGATTATTTCAATTATGGTAAACATTACTCTATATTTTCTCAAGATTACAGTAGCCGGTTATGGGACCTGAAAACACAGATGTAAATTGAGCATGTGGCCTTTAATTATGTGTTGGCACACTTTGATATTTGGTTCTTTCTGTGGTCACGTTGGTCTGGTTTATGATAAAACCTAATGTTATGGATAAGCCCCTGTAAAGAGCCAATTGGAGACATGCCAGAATATTGTACATAGCATTGCAATTTACATTAATGAAATGACCACAGCAAAAGGCAGATTTATTATTCTTCATCCATTGGGATTTGGCCAGTACAGTGTGTCCTGACATTTATTTGTTGTTATATTTACAGCATGTCAATCAGTGACATCTAATCTTAGAAAAGGCCCGCTATAATGCTTTGGCCCGTATCATTTCTTATACAATAACTATGTGAGAGTCGCTGTGTGATAGTAGAGAGGTGCTGTTGAAACGCCACAAGACGTCTTGGCACTGATGGGCCACGTCAAACTATTAGCAGTGTGCAAATGCGCCACCAGAGGCGCCTTGTCACAAGAAATAAGCCTAAATTCACACACACCGCAACAGCCTCTGAGCGGACGGCAGACAGCAGCTGTGGTGGTGATAAGAGCGCGGAGTAATTATCAAGTCAAAAGTAGTAGAGACATTTAAAAACGCCACGAGGTGCAGTTTATAGACAAACATGTGACGTTCATGGTTAAATCAATGCTTATTCATATTAATGCTTTGCTAGATTTTGCTCTTATCTTGCCTCTTGTTCTGCTCTTAAGACACTGTTCAGTCAATTACCTCTGATGGGGATGTACGCTTTGTTCCAAGGCTGCACTGCTTGTTTACGCAGACGACACATCTTAATAATACATGTTTTACACAGATAATCGATCTGTCTGGGGCTCGACAAGAAAGACTAAAGATCCTGTGTGCGCGTAATTAAAGAGGGCGCATTACAGAACAAACTCACAGTTGGTCTGCAAACTTCTCCCAATGAGCACTTTATCACATAATAAATACATTCAGTCCTGGGTCTAGCCTATCTGACGTTAATGGTACGCGTGCACCTCTAACACAAAAGTACTCGGTGTCTCTGCTTAATTTCGGAAAAGAAACAAAACAAAATACCATTTACATAAATTACGATTTACTTTTGATCATTTCCGTCGCAAATGCTGCGTAAAAGCGCATTTAGAACCTACAGTCATGTTTCAGGTCCAACAGAACTAACACTTTCCAGCCTTGCGCGTCACCCCCACATCAGAGCAGCGTCTCTTTATCTCCATCCCTCCACTGCTCCAGAGCAGTTTCAAGCAGCCTCTGGCCGCCGGCTCGGAACTCTTTCCTTTAGGCGCTGCCACATTTCCAGGAATGAGAAGAGAGGCCAGGAGTTCACAGTTACGCACATCCGAACGACCCGCAAACACAAAACGTATCCCAAAAAAAAGTTTGTCCTTGAAGTGCAACGGGCCTGGTGGCAGGTGCAGCTCCATTCTCGAATATGCAGCAATCGAAAAACATAACATATCCGTTTGTTTTAGTGGAAAAGTCACGCATGTCCACAACGTGACCGGGCCTGCAGTGCCACTCCAGCGTCACTCCAGCCGGCCTACGAGCTGTGGAGAGCCTCGCAGCCGCGGCAGCCTCTGCGCCTCAACTGTTCATGCAACATTTTAAAGGTGATTTTATTTCTCTTATTCATTCCTAAAATCCGTAGGATGGGACTCTCATTAGGGCCGAATAAGCAAGCATCAACACTTTTTTCGCTGTCCATAAGCACGCGCATCACTTAATAGATCATTAACCACCGTTATGCTGCTGACATGGACGCTTTTAACGTCTCGTATCTCCATTACACCGCGTTATTGCCAAAGGGGAGAGCTGCCGGCGGCCCAGTCTACTTCTATTAGGGCGAAGCCGGGCGCTCTCACCGCATCAACCTGCCCCAACCTCCGAAGGATCAGATTTAGAGCGGCGCGGCTCGGTTCAGCTCGGCGCTTCACAGGTGGATCTGCAGAGGCGCGACAGAAGAAGAATTCAAAATGGAGCGTTTTGTTAGAATTAAAACAACTAATGATAAACATCTGGACTGACGGACATTTAGGGATAAATAGTAGGATAAATGGTTGTTGTCGCCTATAACTTTTAAAAAATGTTTCTTAATATTCGATTAATTAATTAGGCTACTTAAAACAACCGACTTTTAATAAACAGGCTGTATCTGCCCAAAAAATAATTATCTGGAACACATTATTGGCTATAACAAAAGGCAAATAAAAATGACTCTAAATTTAATAAAATAGGTTACATGAAATAATAATAATAATAATAATAATAATAATAATAATAATAATAATAATAATAATAATAATAATAACATATATACATTATATGTATGTACATGTGTATATGTATATAAACGCTAATACATTTGTAGTTTTGTCTGACATGACACAAACATTTTCTGCGCGCGTGTGGGCCAGTCAAGCCTAAATGTCTAATGCCAAGACTTTAAATACAAACGTTAAGTTTTCTATTGCAGCTCCTTAGGGCCGGGAAATAAAAGGTTTCTGTACTTTATTTTCTGGAAATGTGCACAGTATGATTAATGATATGGCTTGTTCAGTCACCATGAAACGCAGCTGCAGCGCACTAACAAACTGGTAAAGAATAGTAACCGGACAAATAAACTGTTCATTACAGAACGTGCTGTTTACAGGCTTCGCGTGCGTCCAGCTGATCAATAGGCGCTGGTCTCGGGGCTCAACTCAAGCGTGGATATGAGCAGCAAAGCCAAATGATAATCCAATCGATCTTTACAATTGACTAATTTACAGGAAGTTTCCTTTCCCCTAGGAACGCGCACATTTGCGTTTACTTCATGTTTTGTGTCCAGGCAATTATAACTGAGATCGATGATGCGCGCCATCTGATCCAACAACCTGTAGACTCCATCTGACAGGAGCCGCGTGGCACGCTGCGGATCAGCCACAGAAATGAATAGGCCTATGTTGTACACAGAGGCAGAGGATGTGACATTTCAAATCGTACAATTAGCTCTGAGATTAAATTCCACGCGAAAACGAAAAGGCACTGAAGCTTCGCCTGGTGCGGAGACGTGGTCTGGCTGCTGCACAAGTTGCCCACGCAGGGGCAGCCTTGAGCCGGTTTCAGCTCAGTGCGTCTCTCAGCAGCTTGACCGTATAAACTCAACTCCAGCGCGCGCATATGGGAGCTGGAACGCTTAACGAGCGCACAATCTTAACCCGTCTCCCTTCCCTCCGCTAGAATCATACTCTAGGTCATACTTCAAACTCAACTACTGTTAATGTAATGTCTCCGAAAATCTGTTCCACATAGACTCTTAACAAATATGTGGTTAAAACAAAAAGCTAAAACACCTAACAAGATAGAGGTTTAAAATATGAATGGCAGTGAGTAAACTACACTAGAAGCACTTAGCTTAAGTTTGTTAAAATATAAATTGAATTATACTATTTTTAGTGCATCAGAGTGTAACTGAAATGGGGTACAAGAAACAAGAAAGCAGGCTAAAAATCTCATTACTTCCATGCTGCTGAAAGTCATGTTTCCAACACAAAGACTGGCGCGCGCCATGCTCTCACGCTCCGCTATTGAGTGAAGGCATTTCTGTCCCTTTCCCCACACTTTCCTCCCACTTTAGGGAAGTCGGTCAGCTGACTGTCTGTGCTGTCGGAGCCCCTCCCCGCGCTCCCTCCCGTTCCCTGGGCTGCCACGCAGTGTTCCCATTGGACAATTCAGAGGTCCAGATCCTGCCTCTAAAGGCGACGTCACCACGCGCTATAAGGATAAAGGGAGGCAAGGGCAAGCGCAGTCTGCTGGAATCAGAGTGCGAGAGAGAGAGGCGAGCCTTTGAATCTCTGCGGTGCAGAGCTGGAAAAGCTGCTTCTCAGCGAAAATCAGACGCCCTATTTACTGCGCTGAAGACCTCCTGATATTTTCCTGGAGAAAAGGGACTTACAACCAGGGCTGGTGCCCGTCTCCGCGAGCAAGCGTGGTATTGCTTTTTCATCTGTTATTTATAGTGATTCCTGTGAACTCTTTACCGAATGGACTGAGGTATTTACTTTTTTGCTCTGAGGCGCGTAGCTTTCTACCTCTCGCCAACCCCGTTTGCCAGATTAGCCCAGCAGAAGTAGGCTACATGACGCAAATCGTTTGCAGAGCATTAGTCTGAAACTTTTCCTCCACCACTTTTTTTCGTTTTCCTTTTTCTGCCCCGCCGCCAACCACACTGTGTTTCATGCTACAGCAAGTCAGTGCGCAGCTGTGGAGGAGCCAAAAGAACTATTGCATGAAACAAGAAAGGAGAGAAGAGACGCTGATTACTAAGTCAGTTTTTGCGACACTTGCAAACACCTTTGCATATCTGCAAAAAAGTCGCGACCACAACATGAGCACAGAGATGAACATGGGCCCAGAGCTACCCAGCAGCCCTTTGGCCCTGGAATATGTCAATGATTTTGACCTGATGAAGTTTGACGTGAAGAAGGAAGGCCTGGCCGGGCTCGAGCGCGCTGGTGTGCGTCAGTGTAACCGACTACAGCCCCAGGGCTCCGTGTCGTCTACCCCCATCAGCACGCCCTGCAGCTCAGTGCCATCATCGCCCAGTTTCAGCCCCACGGAGCAGAAGAACCACCTGGAGGAGCTCTACTGGATGCCCGGGGGCGCTTACCATCAGCAGGTCGACCCACAGACGTTGAGCCTGACCCCAGAGGATGCAGTGGAGGCCTTGATTGGAGCCACGGCCCACGGTCACCCCCCGCCTGCGCACGTCCAGCAGCAGCTGCAGCAGCAGGGCTTTGAGGGCTACAGAGGTCCGCACCATCACCACAGCCATCACGGCCACGGCCAGCAGCATCACCACCCGTACGCAGGGGCCATCCCGCACCACGCGGACGAGCTGACCGGGCACGCAGGCACGCACAGTCACGCGCACAACCAACATCATCATCACCACAGCCAGGACCCCGACAGCCCGTCCCCCGTGTCCCCAGAGTCCCACCAGACACTGCACCATCACCGCCATCACCACCATCACCATGCGCACGGCCCTGCACACCTCGGCCAGTCCACCGGCGGTCTCAACGTGGAGGACCGCTTCACTGACGACCAGCTCGTCTCCATGTCCGTGCGCGAGCTCAACAGACACCTGCGGGGCTTCACGAAGGACGAGGTGATCCGTCTGAAGCAGAAGAGGAGGACCCTGAAAAACAGGGGGTACGCGCAGTCGTGCCGGTTTAAGCGCGTGCAGCAGAAGCATGTGCTGGAGAACGAGAAGACGCAGCTGATGAATCAAGTGGAGCAGCTAAAGGCGGAGATCAGCCGGCTGGCGAGGGAGAGGGACGCCTACAAACTCAAGTGCGAGAAACTTACAGGCTCTGGGCCCAGCGCCGGGTTCCGTGAGGCGGGCTCCACGAGCGACAACCCCTCCTCTCCAGAGTTCTTCATGTGAGTTCACAATGACTGACTTATAATCCCCAACCTCCCATACCCTTATGATTATACTAATACGGTAACACTTATATTCATATAGAAAAATAACCCATCTAGTATTCTCATATTTAACCATCTGTCACCCACGTGTCAGCTGAGATACAAAGAGCATTGAGTCCGAGCAGCAGCAGCAGCATCGTTGTAGATTAGAGGCTTGTAGAAGAGACTGGAGGAGCGCCTGATATTTTTCTTAAGTCTTCATCTTAACAGACTTGTAAGTACCGTGGACTATAGCAAGTACTCCTGCTGGTGTCTTCTGTGTTGTTGTCCACAGTGACAGAACTTTGTAAACAACGAGAGCAGGCCTGACCACAGCCTGACTCACTCAATCTGAGTGGGCCCGAAACTGAGCAACCTTCACGAGACATCACTTTATGCAAATCCCCATCCCTTCTTCAGACCGGTCATGGGGACATTTTATGCAACATCTCATTGATTTATTGCCTGCTTGGTTATATTCAAATATATATTGAAACAAAAAATCTGCATTAAATATTAATCCTGCATGCTGGACATGTACGGTAATAATTTCTATTTTGTACTTTCATCTTCTCGTGTATATTAAGAGCATGTTGTTGATCTGCGCTTCTCTATAGTTTGGGGTTAGATTAATGCAAAGGGGACAAACATCAGAACTGCCGGTGCAGTGTCATGTGGCGTGGGTTTCTTTGGGCTTGTAAATATTATGCAACCGCAAAACTGCACAACAAGAAGATTTAGGAGGCTGGTTTAAACTTCTGTCTTTCTTTAAGTTGTGTTTTTATTTCAGTTATTTCTATTTTTTCAAATTTGAGTTTTTGGGCTCAGAGGGACAGAGAGAGAGAGAGAGAGGAAGAGAGGAAGAAAGGGAAGTGCATTTTTTCAGTTGCATTTATTACGAACTTGTGTGTGTCAAGTGCACTTTTGGATAATGATTTCCAAGTTTTCATTTTGACGTTTGTGCGTACCTCCCTTCAGGAAGACATACTATGATATTTTAAGGCTATTTTACTCATGCCAACTTTTTGGATTCATCACTTTGTCACTGTTTTTTAAATGCGCGCATATTTAACATGTGCGCAAGTCTGCGTAAAAGCGCTCTGCTCCAACTTGACAAAGCTCGTTCTAATTGGCCACCTGTAGCTTTCACATGCCCCATGATAATTTATATTTGTACTATTTTAGAAGCACATTTGATCACGTTTGATGTGGACTTGTAAAAACGCTAGACGTTTGGAATGTTAATAAATGTTTTCCTGATTTTTTCCTGCCGGTCAGTAAAAAAGGGGATCCAGGTTGTGCAAATTCTCAAAATGAAAACTATTTGTATGTTTTATGATACGTTGTTTTGTCTGTTTTATTATTATTTGATGATTCTGGTTCTGCTGGCCAGATGCATAGTTAAAGTTTTTATTTTAATGATTTAAATTAACAAACTTGTCAGATCATATCGAATAAGCATGGTGCTTGCATCTGAAACTATTGTTGAAAAGTCATGCATTTAACAATCTTTTTCGTTACTGATTCAACTGTGTTGAAATCGAAGTGAAACTGCAGCAGCGGGTTGTTGTTTTGTTTTCATATATTTCATGTACTTTGCAATGATGATGGGGATCAATTTTCAACCCTGTTTATATAAATAATAGTTGAACACTTAAATTTTAACTGTTCATTCAGGCTGGTTTCTGTTGTGTCTTATTTTTGGTTGTTTTGAAAGAAATTGTTTCCTATTTTGCTTATTAAAGTCATTGAAATGGCACTATATATTCTCAGTTGTTTGTTCCTACACAATACAAGTTGGAAAAAAAGTTTACAATGGCGTAGCCCACAACTAATTATTTTTTGCCACACTGAGCATTTAATTCAATATAACTACACACTTAAAACAATCTGAAACAACTCTCCTTTACTGTTTAATCTATAGATTGCACGGAGAGTGTCTCTTTGTCCAGACTGACGATACTAAAGATTTTTTGCGGCCACTGCGCCCTGGGACATTCCTGTGTCCCACGCGCTGCCGTGCTGACTTGTGCGTAACCTGCGCGTGAGAGCAGTAGCAGCGCGCAGTAAAACGAGCTCTTTGACCTTGCAACGCACCGGGGAAGACATTTTTACATTAAGTTCTCCAATCACTTTTTAGGCCTTCGTGAGCGCGTGGCTCTGAATACACTCAGCGGCTCGCGGGTGTTACACAATCACCGTTTAAGACGCTGGCATCAAAATAATCCCACGTGCGTGCGCATAGCAGACGCACAGTGCGTTACTAAATGGTTAAAGGACAGCGTGTCAACACTGTGAGTCTGTGGACAGAGTCATTCATAATAATGTTTAAAACGTCCCTGCCTTTGTGTAATCTTACAGTAGACAAAAGATGAGACACACCTGCCTCCTGTTTAGTTCTGTTATTGAAATGACTTAAGCGCTGGAAGGATTAAAGATAACTGTGATCTTTTAGAGGAGAACAAAATATCAACCATTATGGCAAAATACATGTTCTCTAAATTAGTTGGTAAAATAGACAACTGCATGAAAGATATTTTTAGTTTATGAATGCCAATATTCATTAGTGCTTTTATTCAAAATGTTGCTGTAAAGTGCTGGGGACACACTTCCGGCAATAGAAGCAGAAGAAGAGGAAAGAGCCAGAAGATGGGAGTAAGAGTGGATCCGCTCCGGTCTAGAGTTTCTGGTGTCAGAACATTATCTGCCCCGTGTCTGCACATTCTCAAGGACAAAACCGCTAGGCAGCAATTCCACCAATGAGACTGAGGAGAGCCAGTCTAGTTTACATTCTCTCTCCTTGTGTCTCTGGATGTCCACTGCAGCCCAGGGCAAGAGTGCAGCTGGGGTGAACAGGGGAGACACTTCACTGGAGGTTCACACAACACACATGCATGTCACTTTCATGCTTTTGTATCGATTATTACACACTTATAATGCCCTCTTTGGAACGCGTATTCTTTCTAGTCCCAGCCCAGGCGAAGGTGTAAATCCGGGCATATTAAACAGATCAACAGTCGTCACTTGATGAACAAAAAATCCAGAAAAAAAAAAAGTATTTATCACTCCTTTGCATCATTTAATACACGTACATTATGAAACACATCACATTTTGCATTTTGACAAGTTTGACCAAAAGTATTATTAGCTGGTTATGTAGTTTGCAAATTCAAAATGTAAAACATCGAGGCGGCTGAATACCAAAAATACTACAACAAAAAACCCAAACCCAATTCTAAATCGAGTGACAGATTTCCTCTAATGTAATGCATCACAGAATATACAAGAACCACTTCAAGTCTATGACGCATTTCACCTTTTAGAGGCACTTTGAATGACTGAGAATTGTATGCATTATTAACAGCCTGCAAACCGTGACATTCTCCTCTACCTGAAGGGACTTTGTAAAGTTTTCCAAAGATGGGGGTGTGTTGTTTTGTTTTTGGAGCATAGCTTTATGTAAAAATGTTCAAAGAAAGAGGAAGTCCCGGGCAGAAGGAGGGAGTGAGAAGCAGTGGGTCCATGGCTGAGCGGAAGAGCCAAGGACACAGTGACCAGGCGTACTGTAATGATTTTAGTCTCCAATCACACGTTCGCGCCCCCCCACTGAGATCCTATCTACACTCAGCCTGCTCCGCTCCACTCTGCTCTGCCAACCACTACCGCTCCTCTCTGCAGCAAGACTTAGGGTTAAAGATCCACAAGCCACACCAAGACCCACACTCAGAGTGGAGCACACAAAGTTAAATGACAATGAGGGAAATGTATAGAAACAAATTCCTTGTAATAGATAATAGATGCCACAAACTGGATTAGGTTTAGTTTTGAATGACATGGGTATTTGAGATAAAATGTCTTCTGCTACTGAGAAACATGTTATAAATAAGCATATGGTGTATGGATCGTGAGAGACTTGACAGAGAAATTATTTACTGTGAGCGCGGGTCCCATACGCTCCTGCGTTTGAGTAGAAAGTCTGAGGGGTTGGCAATTTTCCACCTCCATCTACCCTCAAAGTGCAGGATCCATTCATACAACAGTGTACAGACATTAGGGCCAATATGGGTTAAGTACTACACAGGTAAGACTTGAGATCAAACCCAAAACCCCGGGGCTACAAACTATGCATCATCATCATCATTTTGACACATCCCCATTCTTTTGTTGACTGTCCCGACCTTCTTCACACACACTTATGTCAATTAGAAAATAGTAAATAGTAAAAAGTCAAAATTCACAACAAATTACACTCTTTATTGGATTTATAAACTAGTGTTGTGCTGTAATTTTTTTTTTTGCCCCTGAATTGTGGTTGTATTTATACATAATTCATTACATTTATATAAAAATGATTTTCCTTATTAACTGTGCAATATGGTACAGTTTGAACTCCCTCTGAGCATTCATGATTTAATTATAATTTGGAAGAAGGCATTTCTACACACACATACACGCACACACAGACACACACACACCCCGACAGACAGATACACGCACACACACACACACACCGGCACACACCCACCCCGACAGACAGATACACACACACACACACACACACACACACACAGGCACACACACTGCATTGACTTTCATTGGTAGTGGCTTACCTGCTTCGCTAAATCACAGAAAGCTCCCCGAGAATTAAAGCAGGCTTTCCCTTGAGACCTGCACAACATAGGAGATTAAAAGTAGTGTACTATGGGTTTGAAGCACCAAGAAAAGAGAGAATTAAACATTTGATCTTTTAATATTTGACTTGACATTGTCAAACCTGATTGGACATGATTTAAATGTTGTTTTTGAAAACAAATTCTCTGCCATTAACTAATGAGGTATAACACCGGCTAAGAGCAAATAGACTCCTCTTGTGCAAGTTCACATTTATAATTATATTATATATTATACCTATTTATTTATTTATTTAAAATGTTGAATTCTGTAAATTTTACATTTGTCCATGAATCATGTCCATTCATCCAGGTTTTTAGTGTGTATCGTAATCCTTAATCCAGCATTTGTCCAATCCAAATTCTGGATTAAGGAGGCGATCAGAAATCAGAAATCAAACACCATCCGCGACAACGGGGCCTACCTCCTATCACACACTCGGGACACGCTACTCCAGAGTCCACCAGGCGACAGGAGGCGTGGTCTGTCCGGGTGTCCTGCAAAGTAGTGGTACATGTTAAGGTAGTTAATTACATCTCCTAAATGTATGGTCTTTGAAAAGAACAGAATTGTGTGGGTATGAACTTCATGGAAACCTTATGCAACAAAGGTTTTTGTGTTAAGATATGAGTTAATTTAGGTTAAGATTAGGTGAAATATTCATTATGGTACACAGGAAATGAATGTAAATCATTGTAATGTCGCCACAAGTGAAATCCACATATTGCAGTCGGAGTCAGAGACAAAAGACAAAGACGTCTTGTAACATACCTACTGTTCCCATTCTTTCAATTAGCAGGTTCAGTCAGAAGCCAAGCCACTACTATCAACACGATCCCATCATCTGCAACTTATCTCCTGTCTGCAACGCCCTAGCATCCTGAAAACACACATGCATCCTCCATTACTCTAAATTATAATCAGGCTTCTATTGTGTAACACATTCCAAAGTTTGTTTCTAATTTGTGGTAATTTAAGACTCTAAATACATCTGAACAGTGGCAGAAAAGTTCATATTACTTCTGATATAAATGTTTAAAAAGGACACAAATACTGCACAATGTCAAGTTACAAATACTAACTGTAGCCCTTGACTGTGTGGAGATGTGTTGTTGCCATAATATTATAAATGTAATTGAATCCAGGCAAGACAAACGTGATTTCAGTCTCCGGAGTCACAACTTTTTGACTTTTGCGTACATTTTAACACATGTAAAAAAGTGAGTGACACCATATCCTATTGAAACCATATCCTAACATACTGTATGCATAGCTAATCACCTTAACACTAACATCATATATTTCAAAGGCTTCATTTCAGCCACACAGCACGGATTGATAACGACCACGACTTTTTCGCTGACCTCACCACCACCGCAAGTCTCTCTTTGTGATGATTTCGTACCTTTACAGTCACAACCAGTCAATGGCGTCTATGATGGATACCTATGGAAGCAGCCGGACGAGCAGTCGATGGAAAGTGACCCATGTGGACATCTGCGCTTCCGGGATGTGAAACCCAATTCCGGGTGGGATTGATCCGTGTCTGGCCACTGTTAGGGATAAGGCTAGAGAGGAGAGGGAAGAGATAAGAGAAGGCACTGAGGGGTCAATGATACGTTTGAACCATGAACCTCAACTGCAAACTGGGCACTACACAGACCCCCTGCCCCCTCATTCCACCACAGACATCCCACTACATTCTATAGGGTCTTTAAAGTTGTACACGCCACGTTTCATCCAGCCATGAGAAAGGCACTTTAGTGGTCAATGGGAAATATTACAGATAGTCACATGGAATAGAGGGGGTAAATTATGCATGAGTAAAACACACGTGGAATGTAAGTACAGAGGGAATTCAAAAATACATCATTGTGCATTGACATTTGTCCTTTTTTTGATACTACTTTAAATTTAACGTGGCTCTTGTGCAAATGTGAATGCACCCTTAGTTCCAAAGCTTTGAAAAGTGTAGTGTAATATAGTAATAATATTGTTCTTGATGTATTTGTTTAGTTTGTTTATAAAGTAGTAATACATGGAGTACACCAAATAATATGTACTTCAGGTTAATTTTGACAAATCACTAAAATTTGGGGATGCAAATAAATTGAATTAATGAACATAGAGATGATCAGACA